>NW_024741189.1:5461363-5476361 GCF_018991925.1 Homarus americanus
TCACTGAGAAATTTAAGTATATTATACAGTGGATATGATGGAATTTATGTATCGCATGTAACTGAATTTATGTAGTACACGAGGTTGTACTTTATGCAACAAGTATAACAACAATCAGGTGTGTAGTGTGTTGTGAAGGAGGGAGACTAGGGAGGAAGGAAAGGTGAGGGAGGGAAATGGAGGGAGCTGGGAGAGGTGAGGGAGGGAGGGGGAAGGAAGACGGAGGGAGGAGGAAGAGGTGGGGGAGGGAGATGAATGGGGGATGGAGAGGTAAGAGAAGGAGGCGGAGAGATGGGAGAGGTGAGGGAGTTAAAGGGAGAGGTGAGAGAGGGTGATGAAAGGAGGAGGAAGAGGTGAGGGAGGTTGATGGGGAAAGTAGGGAATGATGACGGAGGTAGACGAAGGGAGGAGGGAGAGGTAGGGGAGGGAGTGCCCAGTGTAGGAACGATAAATGGACTCGTCCTCAGTAGGTCATGTGTGTGGGAGGAGGAGGAGGAAGAAGAAAAGAAGAAGGAGGAAGAATGGGAACAAACAGAGGAGGATGGTGAAGGGGAAGAGAGCAGAAAAATAGAAAGAGGGGGTGAAGAGAAATAGAAGGGTAGGAGGTAGAAATGGTGAGGGAGATAGAAAAGGACATGGGAAAAAGAAGAAGAGATATAGGAAACGAAAGAACGGGACAAAGAGAAGAATAATAAGGGGAAAGGGAAGGATGAGGACGATGAAGGTAATGGTAAAGACCAACTAAAGACAATGCTGAGAAGAAGAGAAAAAAAGAAAAGAGGAAAGAAGAAGGCGAGAAAAGAAGAGGAAGATTAACAACAAGAACAAGATAAACGAGGAGAGGGGTGGATGGTGTGGGGGAAGGGTTGTGAGGCGGACGGCTTAAACAGCTGATCTAGAGATACCCTTATTAAAGACTCGTGATAAATTTCATCTTCATTATAGACTAGAAGTAAATTGATTCCGAACATGCAGTGCGTGTTATAGATATTGTGAGGCTACGTAGAGTAGGTGCTCGTGGAGAGCCAATGTTGGGGTTTGTTTAATACATACATACATACATACATGTGTATTCATGTACTACTACTATTACAGTCAGTACTATTGGTAATATTTAAGACAATAGTAAAACAAAAAAAAATCAATCAATATAAATTTTAAATAAAAAAAGCTTAAAAGCAGACAAAATAGAACAAAATAATAATAATAATAATAATAATAATAATAATAATAATAATATTGGAACATTCACCATCAATGATAACAACACCGAAAAATATATCCAATGGCATTTCGAAGAACTGTGTTGTACCCTGAAGCAGTGAACCAAAGAAACATTCATGGAGTATAAACGAGCAGGATGAACACTACCACACTTTGTACACAACTCGGGTAATACACAGAGGCCAGAATATTCAAGCAAAATGATTAGGTCTTAGCTTCTTTTTTTTTTAAATGAAAAATTAATACTTTTGATTAAGTCTAAGTTTCTAGTCGATACAACAACTCTGGGGTTACGAAAAATATTCATTTGAAAAAAGATCGTTCCTTTATGTCTTCGTCATTCCGCCTGGACGTGGGTAGCGGGCCCCACGTCATATATCTAAAATTAATGGATGATACCCATGTAGGTAGACACCTGTCCTGGAGCCTTTAATCAGCCTGACAAACAACTCGGTTACATACCACAAGTGTTTCTTTTTGTGTCTGTTTAAACATGCGTCCGTCAGGCTAAAAGCAACGGTGGTTTATATACTACAACACGAAGTTATTCCTCTGTGTTACTTTAGCCACATTTAAATCAAGAAAAAATGCATTGTTGGTTTCTACAGTATAATAGAGATTTTTATTCAACTCCAGTAACTTTCAGCCATTTTCCGGCGTCCTGTGCCCTTACATCAACACAAACCTAGTAATTTGGGGAACCTGGAACTATGCAAATGTGATGGGAGTTGTGCAGTGGGCAAGGACCTAATTATCGACCTCATAATAAAAACAATATCCCCTTAAATATCGTAAATCTAGAGGGAATTATAACGCTTTAAGGATCTTGTATCTAAGGAAGAGTTTGTTCACGAAGGAGAGTTTGGTATTCATTCCTTGACATGTTGATGAGCGCGCCGTCTGGGTAAATACCGCACCAACTGTTAGGTTCTGTACTCACACGAGAGAGAAGACCTCATTATTGCCGGTAGTAACTCCCAAACACACACAGGTTCATTTAGACAGTTCCATCTCTTTTACATAACGGAAAATCGACCATGTGGCTGTGGAGGGGTTACCATCGTCTCGCCATACGTTAGTGTGGAGACGTGTTGTAACTGGCATATATCACCCAAGCTTGCATGTCCAAGATGGTTATCGCATTACAAGCAAGGCTCAACTACGTCATAAACTTGGTGATTGTAAGCTTGACTCTTGCTCAACCCCGTCCAGATGACATTTCACAGACATTCATGTAAAAACTGTGAACGAACTATACATTTTACGCAGAACTATTATGATCTTGGATACTTTATTACGCAGCGTTGAAATCTCCTACTCGCTGTTAAAATGCCCATTCGTGTGAACAATTGATCCCACGAGTCTAACTCCTTCCATCCTTTCTCCATCACTTTCCTTCCTTCTCTGTCTCCATGTTGCAGAGAAGGATGATCCTATCATAGAAAAGGATGGGGTAATAGTATTCTCCTATCCTTAGTTCATTTCACGTCGATGGAGCAACTCTCTCTCTCTCTCTCTCTCCTGTCTCACATATAAGTGTGAAAACAAGATAGAGGCGGCGCTACCTGAGTTACACTTGTATGCTAATGACCAGATGATCACACATGGAAGGCTGGAAACTGTTCCTTCCCAACAGACTCATAAACTACAGCTATGAATTGAACCCACAGAAATATTTGCAATTTAGATAGAATTCAGGAGGATGATCAACAGTGCGATAAGGAGAAAGTCTGAATACGTGATCATTGACCAGTATGTGTGTGTGTGTAGGCGTGTGTATGTGTAGGCGTGTGTATGTATGTGTGTGTATGTACCTGTATGCGTGTGTGTGTGTGTGTGTGTGTATGTGTGTGTTTATACTTGTATGTATGTATGTATGTATGTATGTATGTATGTATGTATGTATGTATGTATGTCTCGGACCAAAGCTCATACCCGTCCACCTGAAGAAAGCGGCGGCTCAGAGCGAACTTCGAAAGCTAATGAATGAATGGTGGTAAAATATAGGGCGTAAAACACAAGAACTTGCAGATCAGCACAAGATGCGCGGATTTTTCAATTCCACTAAACATTTTCTGGGCTAATCACTCGTGGCGTGGCACCCCTCCACTCATCCGACGGTAACTCCATAATTAAAGACGATGAAGGTACCCTTCAGTGCTGAAAAGAGCACTACCATTCTCTGCTCAACCGAAACATAGATGTGGTTGCCTTGACTACCCAGCAGGCCCTTCAGCACCCAAAGTTAACCCACCTCAGCTATTCCTCATCCCTAGATGACGTAGCTACTGCCATCAAACAAATGAAAAATACCAAAGCTTCAGGGCTTGACGGAATCCCAGCTGAGGTTCATAAAGCAGGAGGACCTCTGCTTACCACCAGTGTTCTCTCTCTCTTTGAGAATATATGCCAGACTGTAGCAACTAAAGCGGGATCTCGCTGCTGTCCGTAGCTGGCAAGATTATCGCCCGAGTCCTACCTAAACAGACGTCTTCCTGAGGCAGAAAACTTCCACCCAGAATTTCAATGCGACTTTAGCCCATAACATGGCACCACTGACACGATCTTTGCTGGTCGCCATGAAGGAACATAATAAAATAAGAATGGAGGAAAGTGCAGTGGGCCTATTGCCCCATACTGGCTCTCTGGAGTGGGCAGTTCAAAAGATGTCGAAGTCTTTAAACTGCTCGGGGAACATATGGGCACGGAGGTGGATGCTGCAGTGGGAGCGGGTTAACACAGTGAAAGGTTACAGGGAAATAGTGCGAGGAATGATGACGAAACTTAATTAGGCAGGGAGTTAAAACCTAAACGCGTCAAAGAGAGGACTCAGAAAACGACGAACTTAACTAGGCATGCAGTAAGGGTATGAGAAACAAAATGGATGAAATCAGGGAGTTGGTATGTACCGAAAAAATCGATATAATAGCATTCACCGAAACATGGATAAACTTACTCACGAGAGTTACCTGTCGAATAGCAAATTGCAGGTTACAAATTATTCCTTACCTATAGGCAGATTAGGAAAGGAGGCGGAGTAGCAATCTATGTCAGGGATAATCTGAAATGTGAAATAAATAAGGAAATATAAACTGAACCGAATACCGAAACAATTTGGATAGAATTAATCGGTGGTAGGGAAAAACTAATCGCAGGAGTAATATATATAGACTTCCTTATCTTGATAAAGTTAATGAGCGACTTATTTTGGATGAAATGCGCAGGGCTTCCAGGCATAGCAATGTCTGTACAGTAGGCGAATTTAACTTTAGCCAGATAGATTGGATCGACCTTACAGGTAACTCAGAATCAGATGATTTGCTTGAAATAGTTCAGGATTGTTTCCTAAGACAACATAAAAACGAACCCACTCGGGGAAATAATATACTCGATTTAGTTCTGTCAAACAGAGAAAACCTCATAAGTAATGCCGAGGTAGGAAATGAACTTGCCAACAGCGATCACAAAGAAATAAGATTTCAATTAAAATTTAATGGCAATCGCAAGGAAAATTCCATTAAAGTCCCAGATTTCAGAAGGGCAAACTTTGGTAGGTTGAAAAGGCAGCTGAGAGAAGGGGTATCGCATTTGGGGATGGATTATATGACCTCGCGTGAGGAGACCTCAAACAATGTACCCACAGAGGACGACCTCACTTTACCTGGAGACATGACAACAATATCCTCACAAAATAAGAAGGTTGAAGGTTGATCACGAGAGCTGAGGTTGACGAGTTCCACAACAATTTAAATAATGAGTTACTTAATGCACAAAGGCAGAACATACCATACAAAAAACTCAGGCCAGACAACAATGACCCTTAATGGATAAATAATTATTTAAAGAATATTATTGGACAAAGGAAAGCTATAGGTAGAAGAATAAATTGTAGTGAAGTTTACCTCCGAGATTATTAAAAGGTATTGGCCAGTAGGGTTAAAAACGAGATAAGAAAAGCAAAGAAGAATAATGAACTGAAGGTAGCAAGGGAGGCGAAGTCATACCCCAAGGGATTCTTTCAAATGTATCAAACTAAAACACGAGAAAAGACTGGACCAATACAGTCAGTTACCGGCGAGCTAACTGAAAACGACGGAGAAATGAGCAATAATTTGAATAAACATTTGTCAACAGTTTTCACCAACGAAAATTTAAACATGATACCCGAAGCTCCGACTCTACACAGAGATAATGAAGAAAATAGATTAAGCGAGATAGTAGTGACTAGTAACGACGTTAGTAAGCAAGTAGACAACTTAAGGCCTACTAAGTTGCCTGGTCCCGATGAGAAATTTGCCAGAGTATTAAAAGAATGTAAGGAAGAGTTTAGTATGCCCTTAGCAAGGTTTTTTAACATGTCCTTAAAAATGGGTGTAGTATCACAATCCTGGAGGATAACGAATGTAATACCGATTTTCAAGAAGGGAGATAGAGCAATATCCTCTAACTATCGTCCAATTAGCTTAACATCAAATGTAGGCAAATTACTGGAAGCAATAATTTCAAATTCTATTCGAAATCACCTGGAGAAACACAAGTTGATCAATGATTCCCAACATGGCTTCACAAGCGGACGTTCATGTCTAACTAATCTATTAACATTTTTTTTCAGCTGTTTTCGAATCAGTGGACGAGAGGCACGACTAAGATTTGGTATATCTTGACTTTAGTAAAGCCTTCGACAGAGTCCCACACGATAGACTAATACGAAAAGTGGAAGCTTATGGCATTGGAGGAGATATTCTAAAATGGATAAGTGCGAGTGAATATTAACGCATTAAATCCGATTGGAGTAACGTCACTAGTGGAGTACCCCAAGGCTCAGTACTTGGACCATTATTATTTATTATATACATAAACAACATAGATATCGGCGTAGACAGCAACGTAAGTAAATTTGCTGACACTAAAATAGGGCTTGTAATTAAATCTGACGAGGAGTCCGCAAAACTCCAGGAATATCTAAAAAAAAATTCGAGTGATCTGAAGAAAGGCAGATGAAATTCAATGTGGACAAATGTAAAGTACTCAGTATAGGAGATGTAAACAGGGAAACCAGATGAACAACGATGCCATAGAGAAATCCGACTGCGAGAGAGATTTAGGAGTAATGATAAGTAGGAACCTTAAGCCAAGTAAACAATGTGTACTTGCTCGAAACAAGGCTAATAAAGTACTCGGGTTCATACAAAGGAGTGTTATTTACAAGACTAGAGAGGTCATCCTAAAACTATATCTTGCGCTTTTGAGACCTCACTTGGATTACTCAGTTCAAATCTGGTCACCGTATTACAGAATGGATATAGAAATCCCAGAAAGAATTCAGAGGAGGAATACAAGACTCACGTAGAGTGAGGGGCGATATGATAGAGGTGTATAAATGGAAGTCAGGGCGAAACAAAGGGGACATAAAGGTACTCATCCAATCCAACCAGGAGCGAACTCGTAACAATGGTTTTAAATTAGACAAATTTAGATTTAGGCGCGAAATAGGTAAACATTGGTTTGGAAATAGAGTTGTGGTTGAATGGAACAAGTTACCAAACATCATCATTAACTCGAAAACGCAGGATAGCCTCAAACTTAGATTGGATGGATATATGAAATGGGTGTAAATGGGACTGTCCAGTATGGGCTAATAGGCCCACTGCAGTTTCCTTTATTCGTATGTTCTTATGTTGAACAGCGTGATGACTTGTCCATGGCCTTCATAAACACTACTAAGGCTTTCGATTCGGTCAACAGGGAAGTAATTTTTTGGTTGTCCGCCAAAATTCATCGCCTTTGTGAGGCAACTCCACGATAGCATGAACAGCAGTGGTGTTCTTCACAATGGTACCCAGTGTGAGTTCTTCCCCGTCCAAACGGGCACCAATTCTCTTTTCCATTTTCTTGGCTGCCTTCCTTACTCATGCCAGTGCCAATTTAGCCGAAGGGGTGGACATCCAGTACCGGATGAAGGGACTTTTCAACAAAAGATGACTCCAGGCAGGAACAAAGGTGTCGGCAGCTTCCATCACTGAACTTCAGTGTGCAGATGACCTCACCCTCGTCGCTCACAGTGAACGCGACCTACAGGAGATCCTGAACACCTACGTCGATGCGCATGCACACTTCCGCCTTGAAGTGAATGTACACCCACTAAAAAATTATTCGGCACCCGTGTAATATTGTATCACGCCGTAAGGGTGCCGAGTAATTTTTTAGTGTGTGTATATGATACTCGTACACACACACACACACACACACACACACACACACACACACATGCGCACACGTATACATACACGATACATACATGTACATCCACTAAAAAATATTTTGGCACGGCGTGATACAATATGACACGGGTGCCGAATACTTTTTTAGTGGGTGTACGTAAGACTCGGATTCTCTTTAAGCCTGCCCTTGTTCAGCCACACTTCACCATCCATCCAGGTTAACGGTACTACCCTCTCTAATGTTACCCACTTTCGGTATCTCGGCTCCCACCTCCCCCCCCCCACCGCGGTCATCGATGAAGAGATTCAACATCGGATCAGAAGTGCACCTCAATCCTTTGGTAGACTCCGCTTCCGTGTCTTCAGCTGTAGGGAGATGAAATTATCTACAAAGCTGCACGTATTTCGAGCAGTGGTCCTCCCGACCCTGCTATATGGCAGCGAGACAAGGGTCAAAATACAGTCGGCACCTCAAGGCACTTGAAAACTTTCACCAACGTAGTCTACGTTCTCTCCTCCGAGTTCGCCGGGAAGACAAGAGAACAAACGCTAGTATTCTCGATGACATCAACTAGAGGAGCATTAAGGGTACCATTATCCATGAACAACTCCATTGGACTCGCCATGTTACCCGCATGGACGACAGTAGACTGCCACCGCAGCTACTTTACAGTCACTTAATGAATGGTAAAGCAAACGCTGGCGGGCAACGGAAGAGGTATATGTATAGTCTTAAGGCAAGCCTGAAAAAGTGCTAAAGTGATCCCCACACCTTGGAGGAGCACCACACGAGAAGGCGTCAATTCTTTCGAGTTACTCCGACTGCAAACCAAGGCAGATAAGCGCTAGCGCCGGAAGGACGCTGCCGCCGTTCCATCCTGAACTATATGTAGCCCCTATATGTGCAACATCTGTAGACGGCCCTCGGGTCCCGTATCAGCCTTTCAAGTCACCTCAAAGCTCACCAGTGATGGTAACATCTTTAATAACTCATAAAATTGTATCATAACTGGATGATCGTCATAATCGATTCCGATCGACAGCAATATATATATATATATATATATATATATATATATATATATATATATATATATATATATATATATATATATATATATATATATATATATATATATAAATCACAATGAAAACGTGATAAGATAAATCTTGATAAAATCACACGGGAAAATGGAAACAACGGAGTACCTTAGCTTTCGTCTTTATTCAAGACATCTTCAGAGGCAACTGGATTACATGGACAGAGAGAGGCTTAAATATACAGGGTGACCTTAAAAACATGAGGTCAGGTCATAATGATGTCATCCACTAATCACCACACCAACACACACGTAGAGGAGCTTAAGAGAAGGGTGGTGACGTGACTAGCCAGGTCAGGTCAGAAAAAAGGGACCCACTAAATAACTATCATACATCTAGATCAAAGGTTTTCAAAGCATTTTTAACCTTGGGCCACTGACAAATAAATTTATGTAACATATTATCAGTTTTGAACTGACCAGCACAAAGGTTTATTGATTTTAATTCCTTAATCAAACTAGCTTTAACCAGAAGTCTTTTTGTGACACAAGATGATTTGAATACTTCTAAGCTTTTTTCCTAACATGAACGAACAAGGCACTGCTTTCAGATGCAGTTCTGATATTATACTTATGTTGTTTGATTCTGAGCTGCAGTGTTTTTCCTGTCTGACCTACATAATTACAATTACATTTGCTACATGGAATACAATAAACACTTCAATTTACATTCAAACTTGGGCTATTCCTTATTAACATATTGGTAATGGTTGAGTCATACTTGAAAACAACATTAATATTTAGAAGCTTGAGGGACCGAACTAACGGGACAAATTCATTACGATAGGGCAGAGTCAAAATATTCTTAAGTGTAGGAACTTGTCTGGTTTGAGAGGAATGAAAGGATTTTTTAGCCCTTTTAAAGCAACGATCAACAAACACAGAAGGGTACCCAAGTTTCTGTGCAATAGAACGAATGTGTTTCAATTAATCGTCAATAAATTCAGAGTCACAAATACGCAGACATCTTAGGAACATAGCAGAAAAAACTGACATTTTGGTAGACTCCAGGTGATTCGATAAAAAGTGAATGAAACTGTCTACCTGTGTGGGCTTTCTATATACCTTAAATTTATAGTTTTGGCCATTTCTCATGATAAGCATATCAAGAAATGGAAGGGATTCATTTATTTCTCTTTCAATTTTGAATGTGATACTAGGGACAATATTATTAAGCTTCTCTAAAAATTCCAAAGGGTCACTGTTTTTAGGCCAAAGACAAAGAACATCATCTACATATCTATACCATGGAGGAATAAAGTCCACTATATTGGGTAGTAATCTAGACTCAAAAAACTCCATATAAATACAGGCTAGAGGAGCAGAAAGACAATTACCCATGCTCATGCCAAAAATTTGCTTGTAGAACTTCCCATTTGCTCTAAACACATTGTCAGTTACGCATAACTCTATCAATTTCAGGAAAGTATCATGTTCAATAGTTAAATCTAGCAGTTGTAATTTATCTTTAAGAAATGAAAGTAAGCCTTTCACAGGTACTCTAGTGAACAGTGAATTTACATCAAAACTTATTAATTCGCAAGGTTCGTTGTGTTTCTTGAGTTTATCAATTAAATCACTGCTATTGTGTATATGTGAATTAGATATTTGGCCTGTAAGAGGGGATATCATCTTTACCAGCCACTTGGATAATATGTAAGTAACAGAACCCACAGAACTCACGATAGGACTGTACAGTCTGTACTCACCCCTGAAGATGTGAATTACACGAAAGCGCTTGGGAACTTCGTGTTTTCTTCTTTCCTTGTGGTTATTAGCATATATATATATATATATATATATATATATATATATATATATATATATATATATATATATATATATATATATATATATATATATATATATATATATATATATATATGTGTCATACTGAGGCGAATTTTTTTTTTTTTTTGAGTTTGAAAAATCGGCCCATGGTATTAATGATGTAGTTCTATATGCAAAATCATGTGATATCTTCAGATTTGAAAAGTTTTCGTTTTTTGCTAGGTAAATTGTAACTTGAAATCTTATGAAAATTCAGTATTCCCACCCTTTAACCAACACCACTAAATAGCTTATTTAAAGTAAAGTAAATGTATCAGGTTAATTTATTGGGATGAAAATGATCCAGAATAGTGAAACGAATGATCTTGACACATTTATTAAATTTAATATTCCTTTAGAAAACAAAATCATCAAATACAAAACCGGTTTTACTACTACGACCCGGTGTTGCTGCACACCATAGAGAACATGTCTTTCTTACTTCTGTTTCTACTCATCACCTCCCTGCTGACCACCTGAGCTCGGATGTAGCCTTCCCTCCTCTCCTGGCTGTACACGTGACTGCTGGCCTCACTCACTTGCTGTACACAACGCTCTATACTCTGGGTGTGCAAGGGCCAGGCAGGGACATGCATGGGGTTGTCCAGGAAAGCTCTGACTTGAACATTGGTGAGGCTGCAGGTAAGAGGGGGGCTCACTGCCAGCCTGGATGTTATCCAGATCTATGAGATCAGTGAGGGTCTTGGCACCTAGATTGACTTCAGGAGTCTTCCTGACCCTGAAGGAATCGTCACCAACTGATTCGTCATGCCCAGGTCCTCTCATAGAAGTCTCATATCCAAAGATCTTTTGACTGCCACTCTTCTCTCCTCCTCAGCATCCTTACTGCAGGCATTGTCTGCAGGAACTGCCTCAGGATGAGCATGCCAGGAAGATCTCCTCTGATCCTGCTCCACAATCTGAACAACCTTCATGGCTGACTCCTCCAGGAGCTCAAGCTGGAAGAGAAACATACTCCAGACCTTCGAGAATTTCAGTGAGCTTGACCTTGGTGTTAACCAATTTGGCAAGTAGACACTCACGATGAATTGGACAATAAGTCTCAGGTTGTGAAGCTGGTTCCCTTTCAGTTTATGATGACCGACCCAAATTCTGCAGAACCTGAGAGCCGTTGTGAGCCACCTAGAATGTGAGACTGGACCTATCTGCAGGTAAGCAAGTCTATCAGGCATGATCCCAGTTTTGATGGCACTGCAAATCATGTAACCATAGTACTGGTCAGTACTCAGGTCGTCAATGACAGTATGTGCAAGCTCAACGAGTGGAGGGCCAACTGTGATTTTTTCAAAGCTCGGATTTATTTCTAACTCAGTGGCAGAGTCCAGCATCTTGCCAAGAGGACCCGACCATCTGTTGTTTGAAAGAGTCTTGCCATCCAGCTCCTGGATCAGATGTCTGGTGGCAACTCGTTGGTGTGGAGGTCTAAACAATCCAGACCAGCTTCCTCCCCAATCTTCCGCTCTATCACTGTATGACCCCCATTTGCCACCCTGTGTTCGTGTTGGTGCCTGTCCTCAATGGCCTGCAGGGGTCTGGTCTACGTTCCTCTCTCTGAGCCAGTTCACAATGTTATCTGCCACTATCTCAGCTGGTTTCCTGATGTCATCTTTCTCTGGGGTGAAATGCCACAAATACTTCCCTCCTGGTTCACTGCAGCAGGAGTAGTGTTCCTCCTTCACCATGGCAGGGAACAACTTGTCAGAATCTCCAACTTTCATGAACACATTAGTGTCATCCCTTCTCCCATCAAAGAACAAACAATTGATTCCATTTTCTCTTATCCCTTATCAAACTCCTCTTCTAGGTTACTGACAAGTTTCTCCTGAGCTCTCCTTACTTTGTTATGATCTATCACCAGGTGAACATCATCAGGTGTTATCAAACCACCGTCAATCCAGGCAGCTGTTGCTATCTCTGCAGTTTCTCTGAGACCAGTGTGGTGTCGCATGCTGGCCAGAGCTATGCTCAGGATATCTTTCCTATTTCGAATCTTATGCCTGGAAAGTTTGGGATCATTATTTTCTGGGTTAGGGACAAAGTCACCATTCTCCTTGTCAGCACTCGGATCAGCCATGGGGAAGTCATTAAACTCTGAATCAGCTTGACTCCAATCATCGGCCTTTTTTACCTCACCCTGGGCCTTCTCAAGTCTCTTTTCCTCGGCAACTCTTCTCCTCTTCTGTCTCTCTGTAGCAGCCTCCTGTCTCTTGGACTCCGGAATATCTTGGCTAGAAATCATGAGAGCCCCTATACTGCCAGTCTTCTCTCTCTGTGCTTTGACAAATGCCAGTTCGATCACAGGAATCTTCAGTTCACGCTTGCAAATACAGGAGATATGGGCCTCGGATTTACAGTCACGATCGCATCCAAACTCAGGACAGAGAACAATTGGGCACTTGCAAGTAATTATGTCAAATAACTGGTCCAGTTGGCAGCAAAGCTTGTCCTTAACTGCAGGATTTTTCACTCTCCCAAGAGGGTATCTCTTGCCTTTTCCCCCAACTGGCTGGCAGTCTCTCACTAATCTTCTTCTGACTTGTTGACTGGAGGCTTGAACTGAGCGTTAGCCAGAGTGTACTGTGCCAGGAACAGCTTTGGTCATATCACTGGCAATGTCTTTGTTTGTGTAAGTTCTTTGGTTCTTTTCGCTGATTTGCCTGATTAAAACACCGTATCTCAAAGCATCTCTCAATGTTAGAAGCCAACTCCGACTTCGGGAGCTCTCTCCCAGACCCAAGATAGTGACTGAGATGGCTGGATTTTTTGGTTCCTCGTCCTGGCACAAGCAGCCATCGCAAATATTAACTCAACTTATAAATGCATCAGAATCTGAAACAGAAAAAAATATTGTTAGTTGGGTTGTTAAAGAATGAAGTCAGAAAGCAATGTTCACTATTTAATTGTAATGCACTAATGCAGCTGTACGTTAGATTTTCGATAAATTTCACGCTAAAATTTACCTAGCAAAAGGTTGCAAAATATTGAAACTGAAATTATTTTCTGTTTATATACACTAAAATCTACCAAAAAAGTGATGGGCCATTAGTTTTAGCTGATCTTCCCTCCTATGGCACACCCTATTAGTCAGTGGAACTCGCAGCTCATAGAGTGCGTTAAGTGAATGAAGTGGTGGTTTTCTAGAGCAGGCATTTTATATGGTACAAAATTTTGGATATAACGGTAAAATAGTGTCAAGACATTGGTAGTTAGAATGAACTTGTAGAGTTTGTTAAAGGTTTTGTTAAGTGGTAATAATGAGAGATGTAGTGTGTTTTCTATTTTCGCCATAAATTCGACACTGGGTGAATGAAAAGGAAGGATTTCTCATTTGTTCCCAACATGGTCTGATTTGGTAGGAACTACACCATTGAGCCTAGTCAGACATTGATTCCGCCGTATTGATATTTTGTGTCACATTGTTTATCATAGTGGCGAACACTAACACTGGCACTTCGCTATTCACTTCGTTCTTCGTTTATGATTTGAAGAGCGGCTTTCTTGAGGGGCGTCTTGACTCGACCAGTAGTTATGAATGAAGCGTTATCAGGGATAGGGAGCGCAGGCAGATTTTGTTTGTGGAGGCCAATATAAGACGGGATCCACATAAAGTGGATAAGGAAGGTGTCCGTCTTCTCCCGTTTGAGACTTCAAAATTTGTCTCGCTAAATTCTGATAGGTGGGACGGGGTGAAGTGATCGACTCGACTCCAGAACAAGAATCTCTGATCACCAGTCCACTCTGGTACTCGCCCATTAAGTAATTAATGGCCCTAAGGATGCCCTGTAGTTCACACGTTGTTGTGTTCACCCAATCCGGTAGGCGATGCATTGGTTCGATGACATACGTCATTCTGGAATAGGCCACATCAAGCGCAGCCTGATGCACCTGTTTCCTGTAGTGAACCGTCGGTGTAGACGATGATTGAGTCCTCTGGGATGCCTGTTGTGATTTCACTGATCTTCTGTAGTGATGCTTGTCATTGTACTATTGAATGATCATGTGTTTTAGTGTCAGTGTAGTGTAGGGCCGGCGGAGTGATGGTACATGGGGCTGGCGCTCACCTATCATCTATCTGAGGAATGTGAATGTTGAGATCTAGGAACACATCAGAAAAGGTCAGGAGTAGAATTCTATATTCACTTCTTGTCTCATCCGGCAAATGGGGCGGGTTTCGAAGGTGGGAGAGACGTGAGGGTCCCTTAAGCATTTGACTCCACATGTGTCACTAAAAATTTCACTCTGTCATGGATACGTGGTTAGACCAGCTCTCTCCTCATATTCACTATCTGGGATGTCATTGGGCAGCCTTGGATGAGTCGTATTGCTACATTATGCAACTCTTCTCTAGGTGGCAAGACAGTGGCTGATAGTTAGCACAGCGATAGTCACTGTGCGACCGAATAGAAGCAGTATAGATGGTTTTGTCTATGGGGACCGACACACCAGCACACCTGTTGGTGATCCACTTCAGTGGTTTTATTCGCTCTTTGATATGATTAGAGAGAAAGTGAACCGTGCCTCGGAGGGTAGTACACGGGAGATTTATTGGAGTACCTAGGTACTGATAATGCTGACAGGCTCTCGAGGTCATCACTGTTGAAT
>NW_024741189.1:5476461-5571926 GCF_018991925.1 Homarus americanus
TGATGAACATAAGAACATAAGAATGGAGGAAACTGCAGCGGGCCTATTGGCCCATACTGGGCAGTCCCATTTACACCCAACCCCTATTGCTCATATAAGCATCCAACCTATGTTTGAAGCTATTCAGCGTATTCGAGTTAAAGATGATATTTGGTAACTTGTTCCATTCATCCACTACTCTGTTTCCAAACCAGTGTTTACCTATTTCACGCCTAAATCTAAATTTGTCTAATTTAAAACCATTGTTACGAGTTCGCTCCTGGTTGGATAGTTTGAGTACCTTTGTAATGTCCCCTTTGTTTAGCCCTGACTTCCACTTATACACCTCTATCAGGTCGCCCCTCGCTCTACGTCTCTCGAGGGAGTGCAAATTAAGATGCTTTAACCTGTCTCTATACTCAAGGTTCCTAATGCCCGGGATTAGTCTTGTCATTCTCCTCTGAATTCTTTCCAAGGATTCTATATCCATTCTGTAGTACGGTGACCAGAATTGAACTGCGTAATCCAAGTGAGGTCTCATAAGCGCAAGATTTAGTTTTAGGATAACCTTGCTAGTCTTGTAACTAACACTCCTTTGTATGAACCCAAGTACTTTGTTAGCCTTGTTTCGAGCATAAACACATTGATCACTTGTTTAAAGATTCCTAATCATCATTACTCCGAAATCTTTCTCGCAGTCGGATTTCTCTATGGCATCGTTGTTCATCTGGTATCTGGTTTCCCTGTTTACATCTCCTATACTGAGTACTTTACATTTGTCCACGTTGAATTTCATCTGCCATTTTTCAGACCATTCGAAAAATTTGTTTAGATCTTCCTGTAGTTTTGCCGAGTCCTCGTCAGATTTAAAAACACATCCTATTTTAGTGTCATCAGCAAATTTACTTATGTTGCTGTCTATGCCGATATCTATGTCGTTTATGTATATAATAAATAATAATGGTCCAAGTACTGAGCCTTGGGGAACTTCAGAAATTAGATAAATTCCGATTCAGAAAGGATATAGGCAAGAATTGGTTTGGTAATGGAGTTGTGGATATGTGGAAGAGGCTACCGAGTGCTATAGTAGGATCGGGGACGCGAGGGAGCTTCAAGACGAAGTTGGATAGGCACATGGAAGTGCTGGGATGGGTGTGAAAGGGATCTGCCCTGTATGGGCCAGTCGGCCTCCTGCAGTATCCCACTTTCTTATGTTCTTATGTAACTCCACTTGTGACGTTGCTCCAATGGGACTTAGTGCCATTAATGCTCACTCGCTGTTTCCTGTCCTGTAACCACGCCCTAATCCATTTAAAGATATTACCTTTGATGCCATGTGCTTCCACCTTTCTAATTAGTCTATCGTGGGGGACTCTGTCGAAGGCTTTGCTAAAGTCGAGATATACCACATCATAATTGTGCCCTTCGTCCACCGATTCGAAAACTGATGAAAAGAATGTTAATAGATTAGTTAGACATGAACGTCAGCTTGTGAAGCCATGCTGGGAATAATTGATTAATCGGTGCTTCTCCAGGTGATTTCGAATAGAGTTTGAAATGATTGCTTCCAGTAATTTGCCTACTATTGATGTTAGACTGATTGGGTGGTAGTTAGAGGATAGTGATCTATCCCCCTTCTTGAAAATCGGTATTACATTCGCTATCCTCCAGGATTCTGGTACTACACCTGTTTTTAAGGACATGTTAAACAACTTTGCTAAGGGCATACTAAGCTCTTCCTTACATTCCTTTAATACTCTGGCAAATATCTCATCGGGACCAGGTGACTTATTAGGCTTTAGTTTGTCTATCTGCTTACTAACATCGTTACTAGTCACTACTATCTCTCTTAATTTGTTTTCTTCACTATCTCTGAATAAAGTCGGTGCCCCGGGTATCAAGTTTAAATTTTCGGTGGTGAAAACTGTTGAAAAATATTTATTCAAATTATTGCTCATTTCTCTGTCGTTATCAGTGAGCTCGCCGGTGTCTGACCCTATTGGTCCAATCTTTTCTCGTGTTTCAGTTTGATACATTTTGTAGAATCCTTTGGGGTTTGTCTTCGCTTCCCTTGCTATCCTTACCTCATTATTCCTTTTGGCTTTCCTTATCTCGGTTTTAACCCTACTCGCCAATACCCTATAATAATCCTGGAGGTGAATTTCGCCACGATTTATCCTTCTACCTATAGCCTTCCTTTGGCCAATGATGTTCTTTAAATGATAATTTATCCATTTAGGGTCATTGTTGTCTGATCTGAGTTTTTTGTATGGTATGTTCTGCCTTTGTGCATTAATTAACTCACTATTTAAATTGTCTTGGAACTCGGCAATCTCAGATCTCGTTATCAGGTCGGTGTAATCTGTCAGGTTCACGGCCAAGCGCGACACCCCCTCTCTCAGCTGCCTCTTTAAACTGTCAAAGTTTGCCCTTCTGAAATCTGGTACTTTAGTGGAATTTTCCTTACGTCTGCCCTGAAAGTCTAACTGGAATCTAATTTCTTTGTGATCACTGTTTGTAAGTTCGTTCCCTACCTCGACATTGCTAATGAGGTTTTCTCTGTTTGACAGAACTAAATCGAGTATAGTATTACCCTGGGTGGGTTCGGTTTTATGTTGACTTAGAAAACAGTCCTGGATTGTCTCGAGAAAATCCTCTGATTCTGAGTTACCTGTAAGGTCAGTCCAATCTATTTGGCCAAGCTTAAAGTCGCCTACTATACAGACTTTGTTGTGTATGGAAGCCCTGCGCATTTTATCCCAGATATGTCGCTCATTGACTCTATCATGGATTGGGAGGTCTATATATTACTCCTGTGATTAATTTTTCCCTACCGTCGATTAATTCTATCCAAATTGTTTCTGTATTCTGCTCAGTTTTTATTTCCTTATTTATTTCACACTTCAGATTATCCCTAACATAGATTGCTACTCCGCCTCCTTTCCTGGTCTGCCTATCGGTATGGAACAGTTTGTAACCCGCAATTTGGTATTCGACCGGTAACTCACTTGTGTCTAGGTTGATCCATGTTTCAGTGAATGCTATTATATCGATATTTTCGGTACATACCAAGGCCCTAATATCATCCATTTTGTTTCTCATACTTCTACTGATTGCGTAGTATACATTTAAGTTAGTCATGTTCTGAGTCCTCCCCTTACCGCGTTTAGTTTTAAACTCCCTGTCTAATTTAGTTTTGTCATCATTCCTAACACTATTTCCCTGTAATCTTTCACTTTGTTTACCCGCTCCCACTGCAGTCTCCTCCACCCCCGTGCTCATATGTTCTCCTAGCAGTTTAAAGACTTCGATATCTTTTGAACTGCCCCCCTCTAGAGCCCCAGCCAGGGTTGCTACTCCATCCCGAGACAGGTGCACCCCATCCCTAGCATAAAGGTCCCTTCTGCCGTAGAAGTTGTCCCAGTTGTCAATGAATGGGACTGATATTGGCTTGCAATATCTGTCAAGACGGTCGTTGACACCAACTGCCCTTGACAACCATTCACTGCCAACTCTCCTTCTAGGTAGGACACCGCATATGATAGGGATCCCTCCCTTAGACCTATTACGATCTATAGCTGCCTTGAACTTTTCAAGAAGCTCCTCGCTCCTACACCGGCCAATATCATTGCCTCCTGCACTGAGGCAGATAATGGGTTTGTTCCCATTACTAGACAAGATATTGTCCATCCTGTCAACTATATCCCCCACCTCAGCTCCTGGCAAACATTCCCTCATCCTATTTATGTTTTTACCACAAAAAGCCCTGTCCAAGTACCTTACCTGTGAGTCACCAACAATTAAAGTTTTTATACCTTCCTTGTCAGCCCTGTCCCTGACTGTACTAACGTCCATTTCGTCTATCAAGGGACTGAACGAGTTGGTACACTTAGCTGCTGATGTCGTTGTTGACGTATATCTTGGTGTGTTTCTTCATCACCAGTTTGGTCATCCCTCTCCTTACAACCTTCCACTCGCTTGAATTTTCGTTAGACACTGGTTTTCCCTGTCCCGCCTCCCCCTTCAATCTCTCCATCTCTTCTTTTGATTTCAGGTTCTCCATCGTGGCCCTCTCTATTTCTTCCTTGGCCCTCTCCAATTCTTCCATGGCCCATTCCAGCTTGGCCAACAAACTCGCAGACCCCAGACCACACATAACGCTGGCCATATCTGATAATTATCCCTCGGGAGCTAACCCTGCCGTGACCTTACCCCTAGTGAGGTCAGAACACAACTGAGTGAGGTCGTTTCAGGCACAATTTGCCAAGCCTCACATATGGTAACGACGCTCGTGGCGGCTGACCTAACTGTAGTTGCCAGCTCGTCAAACTTGTTAGCTAGGGAAATGACGTTGGATAGCAGTAGAGACGGGAGCTCATACCATATCCGTGGAACTTCACTGTCAAGGGTGGGTTTCTCCTGTTTCCTAGTGGAAGTTACGGTCCTAATGGGCTTATGTATATGACGGCCCTGCCTATGGCTGCGCGCGTGGAATATGTTCAGTGACTTGAGTCGCGCGATAACACTGCCATCAGGATAACCGTTCCCACGCTTTAGATGGTACAGAGTGCGTCGGGAGGAAGTGATTGGTAGCCATCTGTTGATATCTGTTGTGGGCGGACGGAAGTGTTTGTCCCCGGTGGCCATAAACTCACTAGCGGCACTTTGAGGGCCACTGACACTGGTGGACATCTGTTAATATTTGTCAGTTGTAAAGACCGTGGGTCCTTGTCCCTGGCGCTTGGGTCGCCTACACAGTTTCCACGATATATGCAAATACCGCGGTGGTCCTTGTCACTGGCACTTTGAAGGTGACCGATAAAGTGCCCACTGTCTGGCTTAATATTGGGATGAACTATCGGAACACTGTGTTTAGGTGGGTGGGTACTCTTTATTGGTTGTGTTTAGGTGGGTGGGTACTGTGTTTTGGTTGTGTTTAGGTGGATGGGTACTGTGTTTAGGTGGTTGTTGTGTTGCTTTGGTTATGCATAGGTGAGTGTAAGAGTGTTGATTAATAAAGCATAATAATGAACTTTATGAGGCTGTGAACAAATGCGAACATAAATAATAATAATAATAATAATAATAATAATAATAATAATAATAATAATAATAATAATAATAATAATAATAATAATAATAATAATAATAATAATAATAATAATTGATGATGAAGATGATGGTTAGGTTAAGTATTATACTAAATCAAGTTTTAATTTTATTCGTATATTTTTTCCAGAAATGTAATATTATTTATCAACAGCGATAATACGATTACCCCGTTTCAGGATTTTTCTGGCACAATCAACACAGCGGGGGAAGTGATTCATAATAACCGTCCCCATGTTGCTGCCTTCTGGGCCTCACGTAGGGCGATGACCTGTAGCCTTCGTCAAACTCCCTCCTCCTGGGTCTTTTCCAGGGTGGGGGGTTGTAACCGTCATAAAACTCCCTCTTGCTGGGCCTCCAGTACGAGGAGTTGTAGCCATCGTCGTATCGCCTTTTACGGAAGGCTTTCCTGAATCTTTCTGGCTCCCGCCTTTGTGTTGAGTCATACTATTGTTCGCTCACTGGGTGCTCTACATTCTCAAGATCAAAACGCATTTGTTTTGGAATCTTTTCGGTGTTGTAGTTGGGCCCACCAGGATACCGGAGGTATTCAACTTTCAGGTACCGACGAGAATTTTTGTACAGTCCTCGTTCACCCACGGGTTCTCCATTGAGTCTGAGGGCTTCTTCTCTGTAAAATTCGCTTCAGTACCTAGCGATGGCTGTAACACGGTGTAGACCGGTCTGGTCGTCATAGGGTATATAGAAGTTCTCCAGATCCCCGTAATGGCTGAAGAGAGATTGCATCTTGCGGTAGGTCACCTCGGGGGGAATACTTTTTTTTATAAAAAGTAGTTTTTTCTGTGCTGTGAATCGCAAGAGTAAGCAAGAAGCTCGAGGTGACAGTCGTACAGATGTTCTTTGATGGTGTTGGTCTTTTTTACTGTCGTTCCGGGCTGCTGGTCTGCCTGGATGGTCACTGCCACGATCACCACCTCAGGCTGCTGCATGCTGCTGCTGCTGTAACCGCCTTGTTCAGGGAATGATCTAGGAGGCCAGAGGTGAGGGCTGGCACCTCAAAGTGCTGATGGTGGTAGCGATTTGTTGTTGTTGGAAGTCGACGTAAACTTCACGAGGCACTTTTCTGACAAAATCCGAACAATTGTCCCTCGCACTTTCAATTCAGTCGCTTTACTCGTTTTTTCACTTCTTCTTGTCAGTACAGTGTTGGAACACCTCACTCGCCATTATTAAAATTTTTTTTAGAACTCTTTACTCCTAGCGTCTCGCAACATTGGAACTCTCTCCTTGTACACGTCTTGCCTTCCATTAAAATTCCTCGAATGTCGGGCACACAGCTTCCTCCTGACACCCTTATACCAATCTTTCATTTCTACTACAAGGCAACAGGGGACGACCTCTTCTTGAGTGTAAGTTGCAATGTCGGCTAAACTCCTCTGCGTGTCGCAGTTGATCGTGTGTGTGTGTGTGTGTGTCCCTTCGTCACTTTCTAAATTATGTAAAAATAAATAAAAGTAAGACAGGACATCACACTCACCAGCACAGACTCGGTAACAAACTGTCTTGACATTTATATTACAAGATTCTTAACCCGATTCGTTAATGGTATATGAATAGCGATTACATTTCTGCATAGTGATGTTGATCGTAAGAGACGGAGAGTACACGATTTTCCTCATCGATAAGAAACATGAGAGATATTACCTCTTGAATTTTATCTGGAATAAGATTGGCCGAGCAGAAGGAGTGTAAATAACATTCCCTGCAGTGATATTGCTCTGTGTACTTAAAAATGTGTTAGTAAAAGGGAGAAAAAATAGATCACCAAAAGTTGATGCTGAACATAATCTTACTCTTAGCATATTTAAAAGAACTTCAGTGTTATGTAGACTGTGAATGCCACTACTGATGCCCCTATGTAGACTGTGAATGCCACTACTGATGCCCCTATGTAGACTGTAAATGCCACTTCCGATGCTCTTATGTAGACGGAGAATGCCACTACTGATGCCCTGTAAATGCCACTGCTGATGCCCTTATGTAGACTGTGAGTGCCACTGCTGATGTCCTTATGTAGACTATGAATGCCACTGCTGATACCCTTACGTAGACCGTGAATGCCACTGCTGATGCCCTTATGTAGACTGAGAATGCCACTGCTAATGCCCTTATGTAGACTGAGAATGCCACTACTGATGCCCTTATGTAGACTGAGAATGCCACTGCTGATGCCCTTATATAGACTGAGAATGCAACTACTGATGCCCTTATCTTGTACACCCACGTTCTTGCAGTAACAAATACAGAATGTTTAATACTTTACTTTCAATAATTTACGAACGACTGGGAGATAATTCTGATACTCATACCATAAAAGAACGTCATTGCTGGCAGAAGTGAGCTAGCATTCGTCTGGTGTGTCATGGCAGGGGTGGAGGTTGCTGGCGTTCTTTTGATGGACGCTCGGGAAGACACTACTGGGATATAATGTACTGACGTTAATAGCCTAAAATAAAAATTTTGTTTATTATATCGTAAGATCATGAGCCTGTTAAACAATGACACTCGTAATGGTAAACAGAACAATCAATCGCAAGAGAGAGAGAAGTGAATGAGTAAAGAATAACAAGAGAGGAAGCACAGGACCGATAACTATGGAGAAAGAAACGACAAGAGACCGACACCCATAAAAAATAGGACGTATCACCTGAAGAGTAGACAGCCTTGCTTGTTTCACCTGAAAAATAACCTAACCTAACCTAACCTAACCTTACCTAACCTAACTTAACCCAACCTAACTTAACCCTTCAGGTAACATTAGGGTTGATTAAATCCTCAGGTAAAATAAACTAGGGTGTCAACTCTTCAGATGAACCCATGGGATTAATACGACACACATGAAAGAGAAATCTTGGAAGTGACTCTTGCCTATACACAAAGCCCCACCCACCCACAGCCCTCCCTCCCCGTCGTACCTTTACCTGGAACGTGGCATTAGCACCTGTGATATTTCCCCTGCCGCTTGACCGAGAAAAAAAGCCTCCGTCACGAAGTAATTAAAGGGCGAGTGATAATTGGAGGTGCGTGGCAATAACCTCAGTAACCAATCTATAGTTGACCCCTATAGGAACCTGCGATTACCTTTATCTGATGTTGTAAATAAAAAAAAGTGATCACGTGAAGATTAGTAACCTCAGGTTATTTCATCAGAAGATCAAAACACCTTAACGCTACCTGGAGGGGTTAGATTAAGTTAGATTTAGGTTAAGTTAGAGTTTGGTTGGTGTAGTTTAGTTTTAGATAAGGTTAACGTTAGGATAGATTTATGTTAGCCATCATATTTGGGCAGGTTTAGGTTAGGTTAGGTTAGGTTAGCCTTACGGTGTTCAATTATTAGGTGAAATAATTAGCAGGAGCTAATCTTCACGTGTTCAGTTTTCATTGTAATATAACTTTAATAACATCTGCTGGTAAGCCGTAATGTGATTATCGCTTTCTAAAATCTTCCTCCTCATCTCGTATTCCTCCCTCCCTGCAACATTATACTGATATAAGCAATACTTTGATCATACTGTAGATTTTCATTATTTACAACCAGCCACCATGCACGATACTGAGGAAGCACTGTGTGATTTTTTATTCAGGCGAAGGTCTTTCATGACGTGGTGGCATTAAATCCAGTGACCTTCTCTTGGGTACTGATAAAGACAGTCATTTATATTATAGATTTTGGTGATGATATATAATTTGATTGTTTATCTAAGTAAGTGTCCATAATATCGAGGTACAATTTGACAGTTAATGATCATGTGATTGAAAAGATGCACTCGCCTACGACGGTCTCCAAGCAGCCACAGACCGCAAGCAGCAGCATCATTTGTATGCAGGCGCGTCCCTCAGGCTGGGGCTATCCTACGCACACTCTATTAGGACACAGAAAGTCACTGACCTCTGAAATTATGCACTTTTATTAACTCGCTAACTCGTATTTTCTTTTTTCATCCATGAGTGATCCTGCATGTACCGTGAGGCTGTTGGTATGTTGGTACCGGATTTATAAGAATTCTGCAACCTTTTAAAATTGTGTCCCCTTTTAACTGGTGCTAAGTGAAGGTATCCAGTTAAGGGCGATTCTGACTTGGTTTTCTGATGCATTAGCTAGAACTCAGCCTGTTTAAGATCTTACTGTACATCTCCCGTTACGAGAAGAAGTTGATCTATGACCACTCTGAGTATCTGAGACCTGGTCAGCATGGAGGGGGTGAGGGAGGGTGAAGCAGGGTGTAGGTGGGTGCGGGAGGGTGTAGGGGGTGGGGAGGGTGAAGGAAGTTGATGCGGGATGTTGGAGGGTGAAGCAGGGTGAGGGAGGCTATGGAGGAGAAGGGAGAGTGAAGGGATTGTGAGGGAAGGTGAAACAGGGTGTGGGAAGGTGAGGCAGGGTGTGGAAGGGTGAGGGAACGTGAGGCAGGGTGTGGAAGGGTGAGGGAACGTGAGGCAGGGTAAGGGAGGGTGAGACAGGTTGAGGGAGAGTGAGACAGGTTGAAGGAGGGTGAGACAGACTGAAGGATGGTGAGACAAACTGATGGAGGGTGAGACAGGTTAGGGGAGGGTGAGACAGGCTGAGGGAGGGTGAGACAGGTTGAAGGAGGGCGAGACAGACTAAAGGAGGGTGAGACAGGTTAGGGGAGGGTGAGACAGGCTGAGGGAGGGTGAGACAGGTTGAAGGAGGGCGAGACAGACTGATGGAGGGTGAGACAGGTTAGGGGAGGGTGAGACAGGCTGGGGGAGGGTGAAACAGGCTAAGGGAGGGTGAAACAAGAAAAAACAGGTTAGGGAGGGTGAAACAGGATGAGGGAGGGTGAGGCAGACTGAGGGAGGGTGAAACAGGATGAGGGAGGGTGAGACAGGATGAGGGAGGGTGAGAGAACGGTTTATTTTGGTCTTCTTCAGTCTATTGTCTAGTGGACCGGGTGAGGTTTAACGAAGGAGGGCCCAAGGTATTCCTGCCAGCGTAGTGATTGTAGTGATTCTCTCTCTCTCTCTCTCTCTCTCTCTCTCTCTCTTTTCTTTCCTTCTTATTTATTTATTTGTTTATTATTTTCCTTTGTTTGTTTGTTTGTTTCTTTGTTTCTTTAAGAGTTAAAACGAAAAGGAAAACTAAATCAATCCTTTCCTTTTAACTTTTCTATATTCCAGAAATAAAGAACAAAATTAACAGTAACAGGATTTAGAACAGAGAAACTAGGAAGTTGAATGCAAGTTAAGTTAGAAAATTATTAAAGAAAATACAAATAAGAAGAATAAGAACAACATAAACCTTTTTAGAAATAATAAGCAACGAGGTCACCAAATTAAGACCCAGTGAAACTTCTATATAAACGTACTTTTTTCTCACTATAATCAGTTAAATGGGGTTTCAGATCGAATGGACCCTCGTTATAACGGACTTTCATCTCTCTATAACTAGATGGAAGTTTCAGATCGAATGGACCTTCGATATAACGGACTTTCATCTCTTTATAGTTAAACAGAGGTTTCACTGTAAACGGGGAAATTAAATGAAAGACTAAGAAGAAAACAAACAAGAAAATCAAGTTTGTGTATTCAAGATTACTTATGGTTGTGACTACACTTTGTATACACTCTGAGGTGTTGTGGCCAGCGTGAGGAGTATAAGGATGCATGGGGGAGTGTAGGCTGTGTAGGAGTCATTGTACTTGTTGTTTTATCCACTGTGTACCTTGTTTGTATTGCGTTATTCTCCCTGACTATATCCTTACTTGTTATTATTTATTTATTTATTTGTTTATTTATTTATTTTATTTTTTTATCCACGCCACGGAGAAAAGACTTAGTGAAATTTGCAGATAGATAATAAAAACAATCTTTATGATGCAAGCCTATTGTATAGATGCTTTAATTCAGTACTTACATTCGTTAAAGATACTGAAGGTTCACCTGAAGATTAGGACCCCCATAGCTTATTTCACCTGATGATCAAACACCCTAACGCTACCTGGTGGGGTTAGGTTAGGTTAGGTTAGGTTAGGTTAGGTTAGTGTTGGATAAGCATTAGGTTAGGTTATATTACATTAGGTTATATTAGGGTAGTGTGAGGTTTGGTTAGGGTTAGGTTAGCGTTACGTAGGTTAGGTTTGGTTAAGTTAGATTAGGCTAGGTTAGGTTAGGTTAGGTTAGTATAAGGTTAGGTTAGGTTAGGTTAGGTTAGTTTAGGTTAGGTTAAGTTTGGTTAAGTTGGATTAGGTTAAGTTTGGCTAAGTTAAGTTAATATAGGTTAGATTGTGTTTCACGCTCGAGTGAGTATTCATCATCTACAGTTTAAACAGAAACCAATTCCTCGTTACTCTTTGCTATATCCGGGCCCAGGGAGTCTTGTTACTAAATAGTGACAGCAACTCCTAACTTGACACACAAAGTATTTACTATGCAAAGCCGAACCTGAATAAATATATACAAGACACACTTATAAATTTGGAGATCAGCTGAAGTTTCGCCTCCCAGCTTACTTCACCTGATGATTAACCACCTTAACGCAACCTTAGGGGTTATGTTATTTTATTTTATGGTACGTTAGGTTAGGTTAGCCATTCTTGAACTGTCTGTGGATTATAAACACCGAACACCAGGTTTGGTCTATGCAATCCCCAAACTTTTAAGGTGGATTTACGTCATATTCATAAAATTATAAATACTAAACATGGAAAATATGTTGTCCAGGACACCCCATGTGGCACCAATCCATCTGGTGTCTCTTTTGTTGGATTTATATAGATATATTGAATCACTTTAGCAAAGGTATCTATCTATATAAAACACAGAAGTATGTCTGTTTGTTTGTGTGTGGTGTGTTTGTTTGTTTGTGTGTCCGCACTAGAATCTCGGAAACTACTTTACCGATCTGTAGTGATGATGGATGGTGTTATATGTTGTGATGATGGATGGTGTTATATGTAGTGATGATGGATGGTGTTATATGTAGTGATGATGGATGATATTATATGCCGTGATGATGGGTGGTGTTTTAGGTAGTGATGATTAGACAATAAAATAATAACAGTTAAATGCTAAAGAAATATACTTTGCTGTACCGTTGTAGTGAAAAACATGGTGGAACTTACATACACCTTTAATGAACTATTGATGGAAGAAGAAGTTTTGGGGACTGAACGGTGAGACAATGTGGATCCTCCCGGAGGGTGGCGTCCTACCGTGGCCTAGCAGATGAGCCACCCGGAGAGCGGCGATTCTGCTAGTTAAAAATGAAATAGAATAAAAAGTTCTGGTAACAAGTGTACTAACATCAGGATAATAGTAAACCATCTCTATGGTGTTCAAAAGTTATGTAAGAACAGTTCTTCGTGGCCTAAAGTTTCCTGCTGACTGTTTCTATAAGAAATGTAATTTCAACCAACTGTAAACAATAAAACGAGTCAAATATTTAAGCACATTATTGACACGGAAGGCCCCAGTGGAGGTTGCTGCTGTCACTCTTAGTTAAACAGTATGACTTTTCTCGCTTAACTCTTGCGTGCTATAAACTGACCTTAACAAAGTCTTGGAGGACCAGGCGCTAAAACTCATAATGGCTAAAGGCATCCCTCAGTACACACGGTGGGTCAGCTGGACTTCATCTAGTCCATGAAGGGTTTGGTTAGGTTAGGTTAGGATAAGTCACCATTAGGGTGATCCATTGGGTACTGAACGATTAACTTGCTTGAGGACGGAGAAACTAACAACCACATAGTATTGGTCAGATTCCATCAAAACATTACGATTATGAGTCATACGCCTGGCGACCAGAACCCGCTTGATGGTGTATGAAAGTATCTGACGAGAGTAATAAGCCAAGTAGGTACAAGTTTACCAAAGTACTTATTAACATAAACACAATTCGAATAAGCACCTGATTTGCATACGCTGCTCTTTGCCTCCAAACTGTATATTAATTAGACAAAGACGAATTTAGGAAAACTAGTTGATTTTATTAGACAGGTGTTCATGTTGTTCTTGTTGCCTACCAAACTATTCAAACTTGTTACATGTCAGCTTATTCAATGTGTTTTGTCCATGTTTGTGTTTATAGTGCAATAAAGGAATAAACAATTCAGATAAAAGAAATAAGAATGATAAGATTATGAAAAGGAATAAAAAATAGAATGATAATATAAACAAAACTGTCTTGACCAACTTAAACACAAGGTCAATCGAGGTGCTCACCTACATTATATGTTAATCATATAACAACTTTAGAATTTTTACTCTTGATTTTATTATTATTATTATTATTATTATTATTATTATTATTATTATTATTATTATTATTATTATTATTATTATTATTATTATTATTATTGTTGTTGTTGTTGTTGTTGCTGTTGCTGTTGCTGTTGTGGTTGTGGTGGTGGTGGTGGTGGTCGTTGTCGTTGTCGTCGTCGTCGTCGTCGTCGTCGTTGTTGTTTGCATTTTTACATTAGTATTTGAAGAGAGCCATCAGTCAACAAGGCATGAAAGTAAAGCTATCTTGTATTGGCCGTTTGCTCCCTGACTTCACACACGGTAAAATAAGAGAAGCTATTTATCCTCACCTGATGTATCGTGTCATAATCGCTCCTACTGAGTACAAACGATTATAAACCTTACACATGAACACCCAGAGCCGGATTTTCAGAGGTTCGTAAGGCCTGGTTCCAAGAGATTCACGAGGCCAGGTTCTCAGAGGTTAATAATACTGGGGTCTCAGAGGTTCGTAAGTCTGGAGATTCAGAGGTTCATAAGTCTGGGGTCTTAGAGATTCTTAAGTCTAGGGTCTCAGAGGTTCGTAAGTCTGGGGTCTCAAAAGTTCGTAAATCTGGGTTCTCAGAGGTTCGTAAGTATTGGGTCTCAGAGGTTCTTAAGTTCAGGGTCTCAGAGGTTCGTAAGTCTGGGTTCTCAGAGGTTCATAAGTATTGGGTCTCAGAGGTTCATAAGTCCAGGGTCTCAGAGGTTCGTAAGTCTGGGGTCTCAGAGGTTCGTAAGTTCAATGTTTTTCGCAGTTGTGGCTATGAGAGAGCATTTATCTGGCTCACTTATGCTAGAGTATGACAAGGACATACAGAATGGTTGCACGATTACTCAGTGACACGCACGCGCACACACATGCACACACACACACACACACACACACACACACACACTACTACTACTTTTTTTTTTTTTTTTTTTTTAAACGTGGCCTCCAGCCTCCCCCAATAGCCACACCTTCGCCACCATTTAATTACCTTAATATTAAATATCCTAATACATAAGAAGCTATCCTATCTGTGTTAAATTAGTTGAGCCGCAGATCTATGCGGCATTCAGTGACTATAGCCTCATAGTCAATATTTGCAGCAGCTACTACTACTACTACTACTTTGCTGTCACTCGGAATTGAGTATAACGATCATCCAGCTATGATACAATGATATGAGTTATTGAGGATGTCACCTTCATTGGTGGGTTTTGAGGTGACTAAAGAGGCCGATACAGAACCGGCAATGGTCGCTCACAGAAGATGCACATGTCGGAGGCTGAATCTAATGCGGGAGAGGCGGCGGCAGCGTCTTTCCGGCGTTTGCGCTTGTGTGCCTCGTTATGCAGTCGAGCTAACTCGAAAGTATTGACACCTTCTTGTGTGGTGTTCCTCCAAGCGTTACGGTGTAGAGTATTCGTATCCCATGTGTGGGGGGTCTATTTGGCACTTTTCAGGTTTGTCTTAAGACTATCCTCAGTTACCTTCCAGCATTACGTTTACTTTTCTTTAAGTGACTGCAAAGTAGCTGCTTTGGCAGTCTACTGTCGTCCATGCGGGTAACATGGCCATTCCAGCGTAGTTGTTCGTGGATAATGGTAGCCACGGTGCTCCTACAGTTGGTGTTGGCAAGAATACTGGCATTTGTTCTCTTGTCTTCCCAGTAAACATAGAGGATGGAACGAAGACTACGTTGGTGAAAGTTTTCAAGTGCCTGTATGTGACCCATGTCTCGTTGCCACATCGGAGGGTGGGGAGGACCACTGCTCGATATACGTGTAACTTTGTAGATAATTTCAGGTCCCTACAGCTGAAGACACAGTTTCAGAGTCTGTCAAAGGCTTGGGATGCACTTCTGATCTGATATTGAATCTTTTCATCAATGTCCGCGGCGGTGGACAAGTGGGAGCCTAGATACCGATAATGGGTAACATTAGTGAGAGCAGTACCGTTAAGCTGGATGGATGGTGGAGGTATGTCTGAACCAGGGGCAGGCTGATAGAGAATCTGAGTCTTACGTACATTCACCTCAAGGCCGAAGTGTGCATACACATCTGCGTATGTGTTCAGGATCTCCTGTACAGTATATTGCGTTTGGTGTGAGCTACAAGGGTGAGGTTGTCTGCAGACTGAAGTTCAGTAATAGAAGCTGCCTACATCTTTGTTCTTGCGTGGAGTAGTCTTATGTTCAAAATACCCTTCATCCGGTACCGGATGTCCACCCCGCCGTCTAAATTTGCACTGGCATGAGTAATGAAGGCAGCCAAGAAAATAGAAAAGACAGTTGGTGCCAGTACACACCCTTGTTTAACACCCATTTAGATAGGGAAAGAACTCAGAATGTGTGCCATTGTGCAGGACACTGCCGTTCATGCCATCGTGGAGTTGCTTCACAATGGTGATGAATTTTGGTGAGCAGCCAATACGTCTGAAGGTCCACCAGACGGCTTCCCTGTTGACCGAGTTGAATGCCTTAAGTAGGTCGATGAAAGCCATGTACAGGTCACAACACTGTTGTCTGCACTTTTCCTGTATCTGACGGGCAGCAAAGATCATGTCAGTGATACCACGTGATGGTCTAAAGCAGTGGTTCTTAACCTTTTTACTACCACGCCCCCTCTAGGAATTGGTCCTTCCCTCCACGCCCCCCTTGCATCTATGAATAAAATTCCCTCCCAGATTTTAAAGGAAACTGAAAAATATTGTGTTTTTAGTCTTTTTATTGAGTATAAATTAGTGAGATACTTGACACTGCTTCTTAGCTACTAGATCTTGAATGCGTGGTTGAATGCCAGAGAGAGCACAACGTAAATCCCTTCAACGTTCAGCCTGTTTCTGTACTTGGTCTTGACAGCAACGAGCGTGGAAAATGCAGCTTCACAAAGATACGTGGATCCGAACATAGTTAGAATCCGAAGAGCCTGATGTGAGATCAGAGGGTAAACAGGAAGGTACTTGACCCAGAACGTCTCAAGATCCAGTTCTTTGAAGTCTTCCTTAGCTGTGGAGTTGAACTTCAACTCAAGAAACTCCTCTTGCACTTCATCCGAAACATCAGCTACTTCACATTGAAATGGGTTCCTGATGAATTTCCAGGCTTCACGCTTCTCAACTATCTCTGGGAAGTATCTGATGAATTCTGTTTTCAAGTCAGTTAGATGAGTGATTACTTGTTTCTTTAACTCAGAATCAAGGTTACCGTGAATGAGAGCAGAATCCAAGTTACTAAAACTGGCTGTATTTCCCTGCTGAATTCGACACTTCCAGAGGTCGACTTTGGCCATGAAGGTTCGAATGGTGTCGTGGTGCATGATGATGTTGATGTTTTTCCCTTGTAGTTTAAGGTTGAGAGCATTCAACGCTTCGAAGATGTCCATCAGGTAAGCTAGAGATAGCTGAAAGCCTTCAGACTGGAACTTGTCATGGAGATCTGCCTTCTGCTTCGAATCAGGAAATATTGCTACTTCTTCTCGTAGTTCATAAAGCCGTCCAAGCATGTTTCCCTTTGATAGCTATCGTACGTTCGTGTGAAAAAGCAAGGTTTCATGTTCAGATTCCATATCCTTACACAGCAGTTTCAAGAGACGACTGTTTAAGGCTCCAGCTTTGATAAAGTTGACTACCTTGATAGCCACGTTCAGGACATCCTTCATTTCAGCAGGTAAAGTTCTGGATACTAAAGATTCATGATGAAGTATGCAGTGTGTATCTACAACAGACGGATTTTTTTCTTTCACCATTGTAATGAATCCAAACTGCAGACCAAGCATGGCTGGAGCTCCATCAGTGCACACCCCAACCAGCGAGTCCCACGAAAGTTGGTTTTCCTGAAAGAAGTTTGATACATCATGAAAAATAGCTGCTGCTGTTGTACAACTTTCCATGGGGTGATAGAACAGCATTTCCTCTTTTACATTGTTGCCTGACACATAACTCAACAGCCTTAACTGAATAAATGTGAGAGAAGAAGAATTATTGCCACGGACGTGTGCAGAAGACTGGGAGAGAACGGGGCTCACCAGTCACCAACGAGCAGTATACAGGTCCAGGAGGAGTTAACCCCCCCCCCCCCATGGGTTTCGAGGGATAGGGAGGGGGGTCAATAAGTACAGAAAATGGTAAGCCCTAAGTCAAAAAAGTAGCCTATAGAAAACTAGAGTTATAAGGCGATACTTTTGCATTTTTTCATAAGCTTCTCAATATAAGCCCACGCTCTTGTTAAGAGAACAAAAACTATAATTATAATTAGAGAAATTCCTCCTTTTTCCCTAGGGCTTGCGCCCCCCCTGGAAATTACTGACGCCCCCCAGGTTAAGAACCACTGGTCTAAAGCCACATCGAGATTCTGGGAGGAATTTTTCCGCCTCTGGAAAATGTCTGTTTAGGAGGACTCGGCCGATAATCTTGCCAGCTACAGACAACAGCGAGTTTCCGCGGTAGTTGTCACAGTCTGACAGGTCTCCCTTGTTCTTATAAATATTAATGATGGAGGTGTCTTTAAGAGCTTGGAGACTTCCTACTTTTCCCATATATTCTCCAGGAGAGAGTGGAGACGGCTGATAACTAGAGGTCCTTCTGCTTTATATACCTCGGCTGGGATTCCATCAGGCCCTGAGGCTTTGCTATATTTCATCTGTTTGATGGCAGTAGCTACTTCATCCAGGGATGGATGGGGATCAGCTATGGATGCTAAGGGACCTGCTGGGTAGTCAGGACATCCACATCGGTGATTCGGTTAAGCAGTGAACGGTAGTGCTCTTTCCAGTGCTGAAGGAAGCCTTCATCATCTTTAATTATGGAGTTACCGTCGGATGAGAGGAACGGGGCTGTGCCACGATTGATTGGCCCATATAATGGTTTAGTGGAATTGAAAAAATCGCGCATCTTGTGCTGATCTGCAATTTTTTGTGTTTCACATGCTTATTTTTAAACCAGTCGTTCTTTAGATTGCAAAGTTCCCGCTGAGGGTTGTTCTACCAGTCAGTTAAAGCAGCATGTTTATCATCGATGAGTACTTTGATTGCCGGGTCATTTTCATCAAAACAGTCCTGGTGCATTCTTTCGAACTGGCCGAGGGTCTCTCTGTAGGTTTTTGTCATGACAGTGTCGAGAATTCCCATTCTGCAAATTGAATTTGGGCTGTTTGTTGTCGGGTTGTTTATCAGGCCATGTTCAAGCTGCTCTCTGAAAGCATGTGTTACCACTGGATCCTCCAGACGCTTTGTGTTAAAATCTCGTCTGGAAGCTTGCTGCCTTCGCCGTTTTGGGGCGACGTGAAGTGAGAACTTGGCTCTGACGAGCCAGTGAATAATATCGCAGTGGTGTGAGTCAAGCATGGCAGGGGTGATGAGGACATCTCGACGATCTCTTTCTCTGACAGAGACGTAGTCAATGAGATGCCAGTGTTTGGATCGTGGGTGTTACCATGAACCCTTGAACTTGTTGGCCTGCTAAACAAGGTATTGGAGATAGTGATGTTGTGTTCAGCACACTTGCTGCGGTGTAGTAGGCTTTTGGGATTACATTTGCCTAGTCCTGTTCTCCTTATGGTTTCCTCCCAAATGTCAGCATCTCTGCCAACTCTAGCAATGAAGTCACTAAGGAGCACAATTTTATTTTCTCTGGGATAGAGGTTTGCAGTCTGTCGAGGTCGGCATAAAAGGCTTCGTTGATATCATCATCTGCATCCAGTGTTGGTGTGTATGCACTGATGAAAAGGGCATGACGTGAGTGATTCAGTGGAAGCCGGAGCGTCATGAGGCGCTCATTGATTCAAATAGACATTTTATTTAGCCTGTGTAGGATGCGTTGGTGGATGGTAAAGCCAACGCCATAAATGCAGTTTCTCTGCACAATAGGCTTACCCTTCCAGAAGATGGTATAGCCAGACCCCCGGACCCTGAGTTTACCCTCGTCTGGGAGCCGGGACTCACTAATAATGGCTGCTATGTCGATGTTATACCTAGCTAGCTCTCTTGCCACTCGGGCAGTTCTTTCAGGACGCTCATTTGTGCCAGTATCCAGAAGGGCCCTGACATTCCATGCAGCGACCATAAGAGGTTGCATAGTTGTTGTTGTTTTTTTTACCTGTGATTTTGATTGTGTTGTCGACCACATAAGGATGACCTTACTGGGTGCGGTTGCCCATTCAAGTTTTTTTTTGGGAAGGCTATGTTTAGGGTACATTTTCTTGCCTCCTTCCCATGTGGGATGAGCAGAGTGGCTCCTCGAAAGGGCTGCTCACTGCTCAGTCGCAGAGACAGGACCGGATTGCACTGCTGCCTAGATCCAAGTGCATGAACGACCATCTTATCAGTGCCTCCCATGTGCAGAGTTGTGACTAGAGGCTCCCGGTAGTCATCTCTGCCTGTCCCTGTCTCCACTCGTCCGTCGCCATAGGACTTTTGGGGGTATAGGGGTTTTTATGATGAGAGGTATGATGAGCTGGATGATGGCTGCATGTGAGTTGATTTATGTGGTGAGGAAGGAGCGCAGGCTGCAACTACACGTCTTGGCTCTCCCTTTTCCTGATCCAGTGGTGCAAGTGTTGCAACGACTGAGGAGAGGGAGAGTTTCAATGGACGGCCGATCGCCCAGTTTGTTGGGTTTCGCCTTTGTAGCCTTTCCATCATGCTTTGCCTTCGTCCGCCGGTGTAGTCTTGTTGGAGCTCTGTAACCATGTCTGCCTAATGTGGGACACCACCGCAGATTTTTCGTTTGGAGTTTACTCCCGTAGCCTTATACCTTCCAAGGTGAATACGCAAGGCAGCAGGGCAATGGTTGGTAGTCGCCAGGAAGTCTGCACATGCCACTGGGCCTATGCGTCGTCCTTCTGGGGCCCACTGCTACTCCGAGATCCCCTGCTGGTCTAGCCTGGGTTCACGAGGCACCCAGTTAACGTGTGTTGCCACGAGGAGGCACACACACACACACACACACACACACACACCAACCTCTCTGTTTCTCTCGTTGTGCACAATAAGTCGTTACACAAATGATAGTTCAACTCGTGGCTTCTTAAAGGTTCCCGCGTTTATTTATCGCCGGAACTGGAGATATAACAGCATATAACTCATTGACTCATGATAAGGCTAAAAAAATAAATAAATATATAAACTTTCAAAATGGCATCTATGTTACACTGAAACTTTACCTTAAAAAGATTACACTTGTTTCCATGAGAAGGAAGTGCGGGGATGAGTGGCGGGGGTGTATTGTGGTGAGGGGTGGTGGCAAGCGTGTAGGAAAGGGTGGGACACTAGTGGGAGGAATGTGGGAAGGATGGTGGCACTAGTGGGAGGATTGTGGGGAATGCTGGTGGCACTGGTGGGAGGAGTATAGGGAAGGGTGGTGGCACTGGTGGGAGGGTGTGGAGAAGGATGTTGGCACTGGCGGGAGGATTGTGGGGAAGGATGGTGGCACTGACGGGATGAGTGTGGGGAAGGGTGGTGGCTTTTTTTTCTTTATGGGGATTAGCCCACCCAGGCACAGGTCACTGACCCACATCAGGGCCTAGGGGGCGAAAATATAATAATAATAATAATAATAATAATAATAATAATAATAATAATAATAATAATAATAATAATAATAATAATAATAATAATAATAAAGAAATCCAAAATGAAAAAAAATCAAAAGTGAGAAACAATATATGTATGTTGTGCTGTCAATATTAAGAGAAACAATTGAGACCCTGCAATTGTGTGTAAATGAAGTAGAAAGTCAGATTAGCAACCTGGGACTTGGTCACAATTTTCGTGATGCCATATGGCAGCAGGGTCTACCATTAGACAACGCATTATGCTTCCAATATCTTCCTAGGCGGTGGTGAAGGGTGGGACATGATACCCGAGGCACCGAATACATACAGAGATAGTGAAAGAAAAAAGATTAAAAAAAGATTAATCGAGATAGTCGTGACTAGTAACGATGTTAGTAAGCAAATAGACAAGCTAAAGCCTAATAAGTCACCAGGCCCTGATGAGATATTTGCCAGAATTTTAAAGGAATGTAAGGAAGAGCTTAGTATGCCCTTAACAAATTTGTTTAACATTTCATTAAAAATCGGTGTAGTACCAGAATCCTGGAGGATAGCAAATGTGATGCCGATTTTCAAGAAGGGAGATTGATCACTATGCTCTTGCTATTGTCCAATCAGTTACCATCAATTGTAGGAAATTGCTGGAAGCAATAATTTCAAACTCTATTCGAAATCGCCTCGAGAAGCACAAGTTGTATCAATCAATGATTCCCAACATGGCTTCACAAGTGGCCGTTCATTTCTGACTAATTTATTAACATTCTTTTCAGCTGTTTTCGAATCAGTGGACCTCTGGCACGATTATGATGTGGTATACCTCAACTTTAGCAAATTCTTCGACAGAGTCCCCCACGAAAGACTAATACGAAAAGTGGAGGCTCGTGGCATTGGAGGAGATATTCTAAATTGGATTAGGGCGTAATTACAGAGCAGGAAGCAACGAGTAAACATTAACTGTACTAAATCCGATTGGAAGTAACGTCACTAGTGGAGTACTCCAAGGCTCAGTACTTTGACCATTACTATTTATTATATACATAAACGACATAGATATAAGCGTAGACAGCAACATAAGTAAATTTGCTGATGACACTAAAATAGGGCATGTAATTAAATCTGACGATGACTCCGCAAAACTACAGGAAGATCTAAACTTTTTTTTTCGAATAGTCTGAAAAATGGCAGATGAAATTTAATGTGGACAGATCTAAAGTACTTATTCTAGGAGATGTAAACAGAGATACCAGATATCAAATGAACAACGTTATTAAAGAGAAATCCGATTGTGAGAAAGATTTCGGAGTAATGATGATTAGGAATCTTTAAACAAGTGATCAATGTGTATATGCTCGAAACAAGGCTAACAAAGTACTTGGGTTCATACAAAGGAGTGTTAGTTACAAGACTAGCGAGGTCATCCTAAAACTGTATCTTGCTCTTGTGAGACCACACCTGGATTACGCAGTTCAGTTCTGGTCACCGTATTACAGAATGGACATAGAATCCTTGGAAAGAATTCAGAGGAGAATGACAAGACTAATCCCGGGCATTAGGAACCTTGAGTATAGAGACAGGTTAAAGCATCTTAATTTGCACTCCCTCGAGAGACGTAGAGCGAGGAGCGACCTGATAGAGGTGTATAAGTGGAAGGCAGGGCTAAACAAAGGGGACATTACAAAGGTACTCAAACTCTCCAACCAGGAGCGAACTCTTAACAATGGTTTTAAATTAGACAAATTTAGATTTAGGCGCGAAATAGGTAAACACTGGTTTGGAAATAGAGTAGTGGATGAGTGGAACAAGTTACCAAATATCATCATTAACTCGAACACGCTGGATAGCTTCAAACATAGGTTGGATGGATATATGAGCGATAGGGGTTGGGAGTAAACGGGACTGCACAGTATGGGCCAATAGGCCCACTGCAGTTTCATCCATTCTCGTGTTCTTTTGTTCTTATGGCACTGATGGGAGGAGTATGGGGAAGGGTGGCGGCACTGGCGGGAGGAGTGTGGGAAGGGTGGCGGCACTGGCGGGAGGAGTGTGGATAAGGGTGAGGACACTGTTAGGAGGAGTGTGGGAAGGGTGGCGGCACTGGTGGGACTAGTGTTGGGAGGGGTGGCGGGATGAACATGAAGTAGTGTGTGACGGAAGGATCATGTAGGAGTAACGGGAAGAGCAGGATGGGAGGGTGTAGCGGGAGGAAGTATCGTGAGGAGCATGAAGGAAGGGAGGTTTTGAGAAGCACATTGCCACACGTCACTACCAAGGGCGTTAGGGAAAGAATATGAACCAATAAGACAGATATCTACACATCCTATCAGTTTTAAAGCTTATGACCCTACCATTAATATTCTGTGATATGTTTATTATTATACGTTAGTGTCCTTCAGAGCAGAGTGTTAAGACCCACTACGACTACCGGTACCTTTCACTAATGAGAATAGTGTTCAGTTTATTGCGACTTGAAACATCAACACAAACATCACTATTAAGTTCCTTGTAGCCATTTTTTCAGGGGTTAAGGTGCCATTATTACCCATCTTCCATGATACATTCAATGAAATATAAAGTTGTAGATATTGTGTCAAGTAAAGTTTTTTTTTCTTAATATGTGAAGATTAGACACCGTAAACTTATTTCATCTGATCATTAAATATCCTAATGCTATATGGTTATTTTAGGTTAAATTAAGCTATATTAAGTTACATTAGGTTAGGTTATATTAAGTTACATTAGGTTAGGTTATATTAAGTTACATTAGGTTAGGTTATATTAAGTTACATTACGGTAGGTTAAATTAGATTCAATTTTCTTCAGTGTTTAATCATCATCTGCAATAAGCTCGCACATGTAATCACCAGATGATCCTTCATTTTAGATGGTTGTTATTAGGGTATAATCTATTTTCTTCCATAAATTTTAAGTTATATACATAATAATAAGTTTTACACTATTAGGTTGACATCTGGTGCGGGGGATAGAGACGAGTGGTGATGGTCACGTCGGCTGTTAGGTGAGGCATATCAGGTATAGGCTCTGATGGGGTATTAGTGATGAGGTTTGAGGAGGTCAAAGTGTGGTATAAGGAGGTTGGGTCATAAAGGTCATGGGGTTATGAGGGATGGGGCATCATTAGAGGTGTCAGGATCATCTTGATAAAGTTGTTCACCTTCAGCTGAACTTCTCTCATGAACGGCTCAATAACATTAACAAATATATTATTGTGGGGTTTAATTAAGAGACAACGGTGGATTAAACTTGCTAATGGTGTAACACTTTTAGAATGGTGGGTCAAATTACCAGTTATATCACGTAAGGACGAGGTTTCTAACACACTGGTGATGATAGTTTAAACCATCATCCTCAAAAGGTTATATCACCAAGAAGATAATAGAGGACTATCTTATGGCGCCTCATTTACTACCCTTCTGTTTGTGTTCTGTCTTCTTATCAGTCATATACACTAGTAAACTGTCTACAGCTGTCTGCACCTGTCTACTTATGATAAGTAAACTTTACACCTCGTCAGTGGATAGATTGTGTGATTCATAACCGGTTTTTCCATTAAATTCCTACTAATTATTATTTTTTCCTTCTTAATATAAGCGTTAAAGGTTATCAGACTATCAAGACACGAATAGCACAAAAAAAGTCAATAAAAAACCTCCATCCTCTTCACTTTCGATTCGGCTGTGACACTAACTAACCTTTCTCACATTGTCCCGAAGCGAGTTCAACGTGAGAGTCAGTCCTATTTTCATTCTTCGTCGGGAATGAAAACAGACATCACATTAAGATTTCATATATATACATACAAATATTTAAATTAGAATATGGTTTGAGTCTGTTACGTGTATAGGTGGTGATGGCTAACAGCAATGTGGGTGGACCAGTTCTGTCGAGGTGGTAAATGATGGTCGAGTGTTGTGTTGTTTGAGAGGCTGAAAACTTTTTATTTTTTGATAAGAATGTAAGATTTGTGTTCAGTGCTCAATGATCCCAATACTTACATCTCACGGAAAACTTAACATACTATAGGGGTAGAGAATATAACAAGACAACGGAAACTCACAGGACAAACTCACAGAAGAGAAACTCATAGAACATAAACTCACAGAACAGAAACTCACAGAACAGAAACTCACAGAACATAAACTCACAGAGCAGAAACTCACAGAACAAGAAAATCAGAAAACAGAAACTCACAGAACATAAGCTCACAGAACATAAACTCACAGAACAGAAACTCACAGAACAAGAAACTCACAGAACAAGAAACTCACAGAACAGAAACTCACAGAACAGAAACTCACAGAACAGAAGCTCACAGGAAAACATGAACTCAGAACAATAGAAACTCACAGAATAGAAACTCACAGGAGAATAGGAACTCACAGAACAAGAAACTCACAGAATAAGAAACTCACAGAACAGAAACTCAGAGAGCAGAAACTCACAGAACAGAAACTCACAGAACAAGAAACTCACAGAACAGAAACTCGCAGAACAACAAACTCACAGAAAAACAGAAAGAAACTCACAGAGAAACTCACAGAACAAGAAACTCACAGAACAGAAACAAAAACAGAACAGAAACTCACAGAACAAGAAACTCACAGAACAGAAACTCGCAGAACAACAAACTCACAGAAAAACAGAAACTCACAAGAAACAGAAACTCACAAAACAACAAAAATCACAACACAACAGAAACTCACAAGACACAGAAACTCACCAAACAGAATTTCAAAGGACAACAGAAATTTATAGGACAAGAGGACCTCAAAGAACAGAAACTCACAGAACAGAAGCTCACAGGAAAACATGAACTCAGAACAATAGAAACTCACAGAATAGAAACTCACAGGAGAATAGGAACTCACAGAACAGAAATTCACAAAATAACAGAAACTCGCAGAACAACAGAAACTCACAGAACAACAGAAACTCACAAAACAACAGAAACACACCAAAATAACAGAAACTCTTAGAAAAACATGAGCTCACAGAACAGAAACTCGCAGAACAACAAACTCACAGAACAAAAGAAACTCACAGGAAAAACTCAGAGAACAACAGAAACTCAGAGAATAACATGAACTTGAAGAACAGGAATTCACAGAACAAGATGAAATCACAAACAGAAACTTATAGGATAAAAAGAATAAATCAGAAGAAAAATCACACAAAACCAACACCGTCATTCTTCCCGCACATCGAACATAATGAACGATAACTATAAACTCCAGTAAGAACCATCAAAACATTCTACATTCTTATATAACATGACATTCACACTCATGCCTTCCTCCACTACAAAAATTGGGTATAGGCCTAGTGGTATTTAGGCCCACGTACTTGCCCTGAGAAGACGCGATAGCTGGTGATAAGAAAGTGTTGGTGAGTCGCCGGTTGAGTGGCTTGAGAAAAAGTGTGTCAGAGTGTAGATGATCGATCTGTTGAAGTTACTTGTATTTGTTACTTACACACGTACTTACAAATATGTGTGTGTGTGTGTGTGTGTGTGTGTGTGTGTGTGTGTGTGTGTGTGTGTGTGTGTGTGTGTGTGAACCGTAGGCATAACTCTATACGATGAAGATTCGGTTTACAGTTAGTGATTCGGACTCTCTGCTTGGGATTGTTAGCGATTCGTACGTAAACTGTTTTGCTGTTGGTTGGCTGAGACCAATATGTCACATTTAGTTACGGTAGAGTCTCAGGGCAATTTTAGCGTCATTTTGGCGTCCATCTCTGTGTTGTTGCTTGGGTGAGCTAGGAGGATATACTGTAATCTTATATATCTAGTTAAGGATGAAATTTTTCTCAGGGAACCTTTCTTTGGTGATTCACGGATTATAATGATAATTTAAAACACACACACACACACACACACACACACACACACACACACACACACACACACAGTCTCTCTCTCTTTCCTCAGATATTTCTACATTAAATTCTCCTCCCAGGTAATGACGTGAGACAACACCAAAATATTCCACTTCGCCTGAGACACAAACAAGTAGACAGTGGCCATAATAACCTCAAAATTGTACTAAAATTTTAATGGCCTACGTGGAAAAAATTTCTTAATATCCTGTTAGGTGAAAGAAATGTGCGATATTTTGTGAATCCGTGCTTAGAAAACGTAACTTATTTAGATTTTCAACATTGAAGAGAAGTTCTTATATATAAAAGGCAGACATTATTATTATTATTATTATTAGTAGTAGTAGTAGTAGTAGTAGTAGTAGTAGTAGTACTAACAGTGGTAGTAATAGTAATAGTAGTAGTAGTAGTAGTATAATAGTACTAGTACTGTAGTAGTAGTATTAAACACAATAGTAAAGATAAATTACAGCGTAATTATATACTTCAGAAATCCACCAGAGACAGTAATCACTGCCTGTAAGTGACAAATAATACCCGCCGCTTTTGAATGACCAGATCTGATGAACTCTGCATGCCCTACAGCCTCCCATACACGCCTGGTGAAGTGTGCATGCCATTCAAGCTTCCACACACGCCTGGTGAAGTGTACACACCATGTAGGCTCCCACACACGCCGAGTAAAATCTGCATAATATGCAAGCTCCTACACACGCCTTGTGAACTCTACACGCCATGCAGCTTCCTACACAGGCCTGGTAAGCTCTACACGCCACGCAGACTCCCACACACGCTTGCTAAACTCTACACGCCATGCAACCTCCCACATGCCCTGGTGACCTCTACACGCCATGCAGCCTCCTACACACGCCTGGTGAACTCTACACGCCATGCAGCCTCTTACACGCGCCTGGTAAACTCTACACGCCATGCAGCCTCCCAACAAGTGCCTGTTGAACTCTACACGCCTTTTAGCCTCCCTCACACGCCTTGCAGCATTCCAACACACGCCTTGCAGCCTCCAACACACTGCTTATTCATCCACACGTATCAAGTTGCAGACGTGTTTACGGGAGTGTGTGAGTGTGGTGGTGTGTTTGTGTAGCCACGAAAGCGTGGTTGATGATGAGTGTAGGTATGTACTGTGTGTGTGTGTGTGTGTGTGTGTGTGTGTGTGTGTGTTGCGTGCGTGCATGTGTGCGTGCGTGCGTGCCTCTACTTCGGCGCCTCAACTACCCTGAGACATTGGAGCGCCTGAACTTGCCTAGCTTATACTACAAACAGGCAAGGGGAGACCTAATTGAGGTGTATAAGCATCTCAAAGGGCACTTCTCAGTCGAGTGTCCTTAACTGGAGCTGGCGGACGCTCGCCCCACAAGGGGTCACAGCTCAAGATTGAAGAAGCCGCAGGTTCAGAAAACTGTGAGGGCAAATTTTTTCGGAGTGAGAGTTGTGAACTCTTGGAACAATCTGCCAGATTGTATTGTAACGGCACCGAGCTCTTTCAAGACCAGACTTGACCAACACTGGAGCAGGTTCAGGTGCATTCAGGAGCCGATGCATGCCCAGTACTTGCTAACAGTGCGTAACAGAGACGTGACCGATCGCCCAATCGGCTAACGAGCCGATCAGTGGTGAAGAGGATAAAAGTAAATGCAAAAGTAGTGTGGCAGCATTGTTAGTGTTAAGCTGCAGGTACTGCATGCTTCCTCTTACTTTCAGCTACTGCCGTCAACTAGCCTTTGTGGTGAACAGGGAAGCAACCTTGTGTAAGCCTTCCCCTGCCAGTACACAGCCTCTTCACCATCAAGACTCCTGCTGCCCCTCCTTATGGCAACACACGGGAACTGGGTGCCTTACGGCCCCAGGCTAGACCAGCAGGGATTCTCTGAGCAGTAGTAGGCCCTACAGGGACGGCGCATAGGCCCACCGGCATGTGGACACGCCCTGGTACATACCAACCACTGCCCAGCTGCCTTGCTGATTATCCTTGATAGGTATAAGGCTACGGGAGTAAACCCTGAACGAAAAATCTGTGGTGGAGCCCCGCATCAGGCAGACATGCTGACAGAGCTCCAGTAAGAACCCAAGGGCGGTATAGGCAGAAGAGGTAACCAACATGGGAACCCAACAAATATACCGGAAGATGAAGGCAATGCAAGGTGGACAAGCTACTAAGGTGAAACCCAACAAACTGGGCTATCGACAGTCCATTGCAACTCTCCCTCTCCCCAGTCGTTGCAACTACTTACATTACTGGATCCAGAAAAGGGAGAGACAAGATGTGTGGGTGCAGCCTCCACTACTGTCTCACCAAATAAATCAACTCACGCACAGCCACCATCCAGCTATTCAAACTTTTCATCTTCATCAAAACTTCTAAACCCCCCAAAATCCTATGGCGACGGAAGAGTGGCGATGGGGACAGGCAGAGATGACTGCCGGAAGTCCCTAGTTATAACTCTGCACATGGGGGGGGGGGCATAGATAAAGATACGATGTTCGTTTATGCATTGAGATATCTGCAGCAGTGCAATCCAGTCCTGTTTATGTGACTGAGCAGCTTTTTCCAGGAGCCACTCTGCTCACCCCCTATGGTGGGAGGGAGCAGGAAAAGGTACCCTAAACATAGCCTACCTAAAAATTTTACTTGGCTGGGCAATCGCACCCAATAAGATCATCCTAATGCGATCGAAAACATAATCATAATCACAGATCAAAGCAAAATCAATCTACAACTTCTTATGGTCGTTGTCTCGAATGTCAGGACCTTTCTGGAAACTTTTACCAATGAGCGCCCTGAAAGAATCGCCCTTGTGACAAAATAACTGTCAGGGTATAATATCAACAAAGCAACTATTAGTGAGTCCCGACTCCCAGACGAGGGTCGACTCACAGAACGGGGTTCTGGCTATACCTTCTTCTGGAAGGGTAGGCCTGTTGCGGAGAGAAATTGCATTTATGGAGTTGGCTTTGCCATTCGCCAATCCATCCTACATCGGCTAACTAAAATGCCTGTTGGGATCAACGAGAGCCTCATGACGCTCCGAGTCCCACTGAATTACTCAGGTATGCCTTCTTTATCATTGCATATGCACCAAAACTGGATGCAGAGGATGACTTTAAGGAGGCCTTTTACGCCGACCTTGACAGAGTGCTAACCTCTTTTCCCAGAGAAGATAAGGTTGTGCTCCACGGTGACTTCAATGCCAGAGTTGGCAGAGATGCTGACATATGATGGAGAACCATAGGGAGAAACGGAGTAGGCAAGTGTAATGCAAACGGCCTACTCCTCCTCAGCAATTGTGCTGATTACATCCTCACGATCACCAACACCTTGTTTAGGCAGTTCGAGAAGTTCAAGGGTTCTTGGCGACACCCATGATCCAAACAGTGGCATCTCATTGACTACATCATTGTCAGAGATGTTCTTATCACCCGAGCCACGCGTGGCTCAGACAACTGTGACATAGATCATCGGCTCGTCAGAAGGAAACTCTCCCTAAACGTCTCCCCAAAATGGCGAAGGCAACAAGCTTCCAGAAGAGATTTTAACTTCAAGCGACTGGAGGATCAAGCAGTAGAACATGCTTTCAGAGCAGGTCGACGATGGACTGATAAATAACCAAACAACAAACAACTTAAATCCAAGTGCCGAATGGGGTATCCTCAATGCTGTCATCACAAAAACCTGCAGCGAGACCCTCGGCCAGATCAAAAGAAAATGCCAGTATTGGTTTGATGAAAATAACCAGGAAATTGACGTGATACCATCACTGACTGGCAGAACAACCCTCAGTCTCATACCAAAGCTGATTACCCAGTGCAAATTTCGCGATCAAAAGAACGAATGAAGGAAAACTAAAGTGTGTGAAACGCCAAAATTAGTGGACCAATACAAGATGCACGAATTTTTCAATTTCACTAAAATAATATATGGCCCAACTACTCTTGGCGCGGCCCCCTTCTGCTCATCCGACTGTAACACCGTAATTAAAGACGAAAAAGGCATCCGTCAGCACTGGAAAGAACACTACCTTTCGCGGCTCATCCGAAATAACGATGTAGATGTCTTGATTACCCAGCAGGTCCCTCACCACCCAGAACTGACCCACCTTAGCTATCCTCCATCCCTCGATGAAGTAGCTACTGCCATCAAGCAGATGTATAAAACAGGAGCATCTCTACTTACCTGCTATTTCCACTCTCTCTTGGAGAATATATGGAGAAGGAGGAAATCCCGTCATTATTTTTAAGAACAAGGGAGACTGGTCAGACTGTGGAAACAACCACGGGATCTTGCTGCTGTACATAGCTGACAAGATCATCTCTCAAGTCTTCCGAAACAGACTTCTTCGTGAGGCGAAAAACTTCCTCCCAGAATCTCATTGTGGCTTTAGACCATCACATGACACCATTGGCATGAACTTTGTTGTCCGGCAGATACAGGAAAAATGCAGAGAACTACGTCGTGACTTGTATATGGCTTTCATCGACCTTACTAAGGCCTTCGACTCGGTCAACAGGTAAGCCCTCTGGAGGACCCTCAGTCGTTTTGGTTGTCCACCACAATCCGTCGCCATTGTGAAGCAACTCCATGACGGCATGAACGGCAGTGTCCTGCACAATGGCTCCCAATCTGAGTTCTTCCCCATCAAAACGGGGGTAAAACAAAGATGTGTACTGGCAACAACTCTCTTTTCCATTTTCTTGGCTGTGTATGCACACTTTGACCTTCAGGTGAATGTACTGTACATAAGATTCAGATTCTCTTCCAGCCTCCCCCTGCTTCAGCCATACCTCCATCATCCATACGGGTAATCGGTACTACACTCACTAATGTTACCCATTTTCAGTATCTTGGTTCCCACCTGCCCATCACCGCAGACATTTATAAAGAGATTCAACATCGGATAAGATGTGCATCTCAAGCCTTTGACAGACTCCGTACTCGTGTCTTTAGCTGTAGGGAACTGAAATTATCTACAAAGCTGCACGTGTATCGATCAGTGGTCCTCCCCACCCTGCTGTATGGCAGCAAGACATGTGTCACGTACAGGAGGCACCTCAAGGCACTTGAAATCTTTCTCCAAAGTAGTCTGCGTTCCATCGTCCGAGAACGAAAAATGCACTGACCCCACCTTGGGTCTCGTACTCGCAATTTTGCCTGGCAATACTTGGAACTATTTTCGGCTGAATCACTGTCAGGATAAATATTAAACAACCAAAGATAGCATTTTTATAATAATAAACTATTCATCATTATTATAGGTCACGAGAAGTTTCCACATTTTCTTATATTTACTTATATAATGAAGAAAATTTTATTAAAGATTGGTAATTCAACTACAATCACAGCTGCCACAGGATTTTCATATCATTTTTTGTTTTCATTATTTAAGCAAATATACGAAAATTTGGAAACTTCTTATGACCTTAAATAATGAGAAAAGTTTATTATGATAAAAATGCTACCTTTGGTAGTCCCTCCCGCACTATACAGTATGTAGCCCTTCACACGTACAACATCTGTGGAAGGTCCTGCATCGTGCCGGTCCCCTATCGGCCTCTCTAGTCACCTCAGAGCTCACCAACGAAGGTGACATCTTTAATAACTCATATCATCGTATCACAGTGAATGATCGTCATACTCGATTCAGAGTGACAGCATTGTAGTAGTATTGCGTGCGTGCAGGTGTGTGGTATGTGTGTGTCTGGTATGCGTGTATGCGTGTGTGTATGGTATGCGTGTGTGTATGGTGTGTGTTTATGGGTGTGTAAGAAAGTGTGCCAAGAGACGAGTTTAATTATGTATGTGTGTGTGTGTGTGTGTGTGTGTGTGTGTGTGCCTACACACTTGAACGCTTGGTCAAAGGCATGTATAGGTGTCTGCCTGTGTGTGCGGTGCGCGCGCGCATGTGTGTGTGCGTAGCTGTAACTCACGTATACATAACTGGCGGTAATTATTTTAAAAGCGTGCTTGCAAGCATGTCCGCGGCACCTGGCGTGTGTTGGTTTCCCGCTAGAGGACGCGTGTGTGCGGCGTGGGGCCAGGAGGGATGGAGGTAGGGAGGGTAACTGGGTGCTAAGACTGACTGCCTCTGATGTGTGCCTGGTGGAGGTAAGGGTTCTGGTGGTGGTGCTGGTGGTGGTGGTGGTGGTGGTAACAGCGGTGGGGTGGTGGTAACAGTGGTGGGTGGTGGTACAGTGGGGGTGGTGGTAACAGTGGTGGTAACAGTGGTAGGGTGGTGGTAACAGTGGTGGTGGTGGTAACAGTGGTGGGGTGGTGGTAACAGTGGCAGGGTGTTGGTACAGTGGCAGGGTGGTGGTAACAGTGGTGTGGTGGTAACAGTGGTGGGGGTGGTAACAGTGGTGGGGTGGTGGTAAGGGTGGTGGTAACAGTAGTAGGGTGGTGCTAATGTAGGTGTTGGTAACTGTGGGTGGTGGTAACAATGGTAGGGTGGTGGTAACAGTGGCAGGGTGGTGGTAGTGGTAGGTGGCAGTGGTAGGTGGTGGTAACAGTGGTAGGGTGGTGGTAACAGTGGTGGGGTGGTGGTAACAATGGTAGGGGTGGTGGTAACAGTGGCAGGTTGGTGGTAACAGTGGTGGGGTGGTAACAGTGGTAACAGCAGTGGTAGGGTGGTGGTAACAGTGGCAGGGTGGTGATAACAGTGGCAGGGTGGTGGTAACAGTGGTGGGGTGGTGGTAACAGTGGTGGGGTGGTGGTAACAGTGGTAGGGTGGTGGTAACAGTGGCAGGGTGGTGGTAACAGTGGCAGGGTGGTGGTAACAGTGGTGGGGTGGGGGGGTAGTAATGGTGTCGATGATGCGGGTGGTGGTAGTAGTTATGGTAACGGTGTAGGTGGTAGAAGAAGCCTCACACCCACGCTTGCATTCACGCCACATCCACATACACGCCCTGTATCCACGTCAACATCCACAACCACACCCTTCACCCACACCTACATTCACAACCACACCCTTCATCCACGCCTACATCCACATACACGCCCTGTATCCACGCCAATTTCAGAAGGCTCCTCCTCCTTTTCCTCTCTCCTCTCCTCTTCTTCCTCTTTCTAAGGCCTCCTCTCCTGCTGCTCCTCACCCTACTCTACCCCTTCTTCTGTGTACTCTTTCTTCTTTCTTCCTCTAACTTCTCCCCCCTCTTCCCCTTACTTCTCTCTCCTCTCTTTGTACTTCTCTCTCTTTCTCGTTTTTCTTTTCCTCTTTTGTGTCTATCCTCCTCCTTCTATCCCTCCCCCTGTTCCTTCTTCCCTACCCCCTCCCTCTTCCTTCTCATCCTCCTCGTTCTTATTCACTTTTCTGCTTTTGCTCTTCCTGATTCTGTCCCATTATCCTCCTCCTCTCTCCCTCACTTCCTCTCCCTCCTCTCTCCCTTCCCCTTCTCCCTCTCCCCCCTACCTCCTCTCCCTAATCTCTCCTCTCCCCCTTCTAACGCCACTCTCCCCTCCTCTCTCCCTCACCTCCTCTCCCTCCTCTTTCCCCACCTCCTCTCCCTCCTCTCTCCCCCTACCTCCTCTCCCTAATCTCTCCCTCTCCCCTTCTAACTCCCCTCTCTCCTCTCCCTTCTCTCTCCCCACCCCTTCCCCTTCTCTCTCCTATCTCCCGTTCCTCCTCCTCTCTCCCCCTCCTCCCCCTCCTCCGACCTCCTCTCCCTCCCCTCCTAACCATAGTTCCAGGGAGGGGTCAACGTCCGGGGCCACTACATGCTGGTATCACCCCGGCTTATCCACCATCCAATAACAGATAAGGCGCTGGTAGTTATGAGGCCCGCTTATTCTCTCTCTCTCTCTCTCTCTCTCTCTCTCTCTCTCTCTCTCTCCTGTCTTATTTTTCCAACCGTGAAAAGAGAGATAAATAGAATGGATATACTTTTACTATAACGTGTTGACAAATGTATAAGAAGACGAATAAGATGATAAAGTGTAGGTAGAAGAACAGTGGATGAGAATATTAACGAGAGAATGGAATGATAAGGGAAGTTGGTAAATGATGATAGGAAATTAAATGTGGATAAAGCAGGGAAGATGATGAGGAGAGATGATAAACACAGAGAAAAATAGACTGAATAATTTAGTGATAATGTAGATGGAATTGACAAGAGATAAAAGTATAGATACAAGAAGACTGGAGATTATAAGAGAAAGAAGATGAACTAAAATGGAGAAGACAAACAGAAGAAATATGAGAGAGATGATAGAGTAATTATAAACTAACATCTTCAATAGGTATAGATGGTTTTCCAGGTGAAGTAATTAAACATGAAGAAAATATCGAGACTAAATGGACTAAAATAATTGTTTTGGTTGTCTGGAGAAGCGGTAAGGCAGCAGAGGTTAAAGGGGAGATTGTTATTGTCCCATTATGTAGTGTAGAGGTGATGGGAAGGGAGGTGTGTGTGATGCGTTAAGTATATGGGAGGTACAAGAGGTTAAGGAAGTTATAATAATATCTTAACTGGGGAGGGGCGTCTCAGTTTAATGTTACAATATAATATGAAGAAGAGTTGTATGTTGTGATTGGATTTTAGTATTTAGGAAAAACGTTCAGAAATTAGGAATTAGAGGAAGTAGAGTTAACAAGCAAATAAAACAAGGAATAAGAACAAGAAAAAGTGGACTCGTGAGAATACTGAATAAAGAAAGGCACAAAGTATAGTGTGTGTGTGTGTGTGTGTCAGGAGATGGCATGAAGACGTGTCTGTTCCATCTCCTATGTCTGTATGTCTGTGTGTGTGTGTGTGTGTGTGTGAAATCTAAATGTCTTCATGGTGTGATAGGTCGAGACTGAGAGCTGTAGAGAGGGACAGCCTGTGAGACACCATGAGGCCGGAGAATTGAGGATGGACTAATTAATAGAATATGGGCGATGTGGCAGGTAACAATATGGAGGACGTGGCAGGTAACAATATGGAGGACGTGGCAGGTAACAATATGGAGGACGTGGCAGGTAACAATATGGAGGACGTGGCAGGTAACAATATGGAGGACGTGGCAGGTAACAATATGGAGGACGTGGCAGGTAACAATATGGAGGACGTGGCAGGTAACAATATGGAGGACGTGGCAGGTAACACTATGGAGGACGTGGTAGGTAACAATATGGAGGACGTGGCAGGTAACAATATGGAGAACTTGGCAGGTAACAATATGGAGGACGTAACAGCTGAGAGACAGTTACGATTTATAATACCACAGTTGAAAGCACAAGGATGAAGAAGGTGACCAAGTGAGTGATGGACAGTCTGTAGAGATGAATTAGTTAAGTCCCTTGATGGCACTTTAGATAGGCTACGATGAATGACTGTGGATCGTGTTGAGTAGAGCCGACTCGGGGTATGATAGTGTTACCATGAATGATCCTGACAGCACAATATGCATAGTAAATTGATAAGATGCGGTGTGAGTCAGTGTGGAGGTTGAGGATGCATACTGTTTACTATTGGGAGTGTGTGTGTGTAAGGTCAGGGTAAGAGTAACTATGTGGGAATATTTTCTACTTGTTGTCCTTAGCCTTTGATGTTCATATTGAATTCAGTTAGGTTAGGTTAGGTTAGGTTAGGTTAGGTTAGGTTAGATTAGGTTAGGTTAGGTTAGGTTAGGTTAGGTTAGATTAGGTTAGGTTAGGTTAGGTTAGGTTAGGTTAGGTTAGGATAACTAAGCTAGGTCTGGTTATGTTTGGTTTGGTTTTTATTGTATGTGGTAAGATATGATTAGTTTTCGTTTAATATGTACAAATACTGACTTAGTTTTGTCTACTCCTAAACGGACGCATTTATATATACCAATAACAGCATATCAGCTTGTATACTGTACATATCGAACCGGTTACTTCCTGATCTTGTTTTACATCAACTGACATTTGATTACATCTTTTCATTCACGTCACATAGGTAAGCCGGGACTGAGGGTGAACCAGCTAACACCATGACCTGCAGGAATTAATAACCATCTCACCACTACCTCGTCCAGGAAGTGTCGGTAACTGGTGTAATGTCCAGTGTGTGTTGTAGCGTGAATGTGTTCCTCGTGCACTGGCCTGTACGTTGGCTGCACCTGCCCAGGGTGGCCGCAATGGAGCGTGGGTGCGTGGGGGTGGTGGAAAGGATTGAGGATAATGGCAGGGGTGGTCAGCCTATAGTGTGGATGGGTGAGGGTTATTGAGGGTCATGGCAGGGGTGGTCAACCTGTAGTTTGGATGGGTGGGGGTTATTGAAGATGGAGGCAAGGGTGGTCAGCCTGTAATGTGGGTGGGTGGGTAGGATTGAGGATAATGGCAAGGGTGGTCAGCCTATAGTGTGGGTGGGTAGGATTGAGGATAATGGCAGGGGTGGTCAGCCTTCAGTGTGGGTGGGTGGGTGGGTGTGGGTTACTGAGGGTGGTGGCAGGGGTGGTCAGCCTGTAGTGTGGGTGGGTGGTGGTGATTGTTGAGAGTGGCGTTATGGGATAGGGTAGGGTGTCCACTGTCCAGTGCCTGTACCGACAGACAATAACTAACCCATGACACAACCCTAACACACCATTAGCTTAGCTAGGCGGTCAGCCCGCCCTCTCCTACCTCCTCCTAAATTTCTTCAATTTCCGAACTATAACTTCTTTCCCCCACCTCTAATCTTCTTTCACCCTCCTTTCTCGACAAAAAAAAGAAAAGAAAAAAAAAAGAAAAAAAAAGGTGGTCAGCCTGTAGTGTGAGTGGGTGGCGGCAGGGGTGGTTAGCTAGTAGTGTGGGTGGGTGGGTGTTATCTAGGATGGTGGCAAGGGTGGTCAGCCTGTAGTAAGGGTGGGTGGGTGGGTGGGGTAGTTCGGGGTTACTGAGGGTGGCAGGGGTGGCCGCTATGGGCCGTTCGTGGGAGCAGCAAGAGGAGGAGGAGGATACAGCGACTACCAACATTAGCAGGTTAGTTATGAGACAGGAGGTAGTAAACTATTATCTTTACATCCCTGGTACGCTAACCACAGTTCCTGGTCATCTACCTGCTAGCAAAACGATGTAATTTGTAATGATGATCTGAAAAAAAAAGCCCTGCCGATGTGTTTCTTTTCTCTACTTCTACAACTAAGAGCAACATACTGTAGACTCTTTTCTCACTCTTTCTTCTCTGTTCTCTCTGGCTGCCCTACAAGATGTATATTTGTGTTGTCTCCCTTCCCCAGGCGCTTCACACATCATCCCTACATCACAACAGTAGTACGTCTGGTCCCCAAACCACTCGACACCATACTACCTGCTCTTGCATTTAATACTGCTGCTTCTTAGATCCCCCCCCGTACACATATTTTAATATATAAACTACAATGTGGATATAATATGAATTATACAACATATCACTGAATAAGAATTCAGATGAATAATCGTGTTAATTTATTCAAATACATCTTCAGTGAGCGAATTTCAGCTCAGTCAAATTTTAGTTGATTTAAAATGAAATACAAATAATATGATATATCCGGGTCGTAGAGTATCAAATTGGTGATTACATTCTGGATTACCAAATTATCGTAAATTGGTCTTAAACACTGCAATCACGGCAAGGAGGTAAATTGAAAATATACTCCGGTTAAACAAATTCCAATACAAGAGTTATTTAAAGCATCACTAAACACAAAATTTGGATAACTTAGCGCCAAACGAGACCAACTAACCTTTCATATAAACACAGGCGAGGCTGAACGAGTGCCATTATATTATGTAAGTGTTGTGTTATGTGTATTATATGCACGACGGTCACGTTCCTGGCATTAAGCAATTTCGTGGCCATTAGACAGGGGAGTGATGACCTAGTGTGTGTGTGTGTGTGTGTGGAGAAACAACATTTATATAAGAACTGTGAAGAAAATTTCCTCGTCTCACTTTTAATTATCACTAACAGGTGAAAAACTCCCCCAAATACTTCAGATAAAGACTCATCTTCACCCATTGACAGTAATATAACTCAGCAATTATCTCACATAAGCGGTACTTCAATAAGATGATAAAATTAGCGTTAGTTGAGCTTGACGGTCGTAACTGTGGTGTTATGAGAGGAAATAACGCTGGTGGATGTACTCTGGCTTCGATGGTGGAGCCAAAATGATTTTTTTTTGTAAGAATAAAGTACAGGATGAAGTACAAATGATAATTATGAGGTATAAAGTATGGCAGATGAAGTACAGGGGATAAAGTATAAAGTACAGAGTATAAAATCTCTCTCTCTCTCTGACCTTACAGCTAAGTATACAATAAATAAGCATAATGCACTGTTATTGTCTCTTGTGTTAATAATAAGAAAAGCATCGTAGATAACTATTACATTACACTCCTTGGATTGATAAGTATGATGTGCACAAGACATAAGGATATGAATAAACTCTGTAATTTATATATACACAATAGTTTATTTATTAAGGACGAAATCGATGGTTTTGTTAGTTCTTTATATACTTATTGTTAATGGTATTGTGTATTTTTCTTCTCGTACAATAATGATGTTTATTATTATTATTTTTATTATTATTATTATTATTATTATTATTATTATTATTATTATTATTATTATTATTATTATTATTATTATTATTATCACAAATGCAGTAGGCTGGAAAGCTGTTGGATACAAATCACCCGAAAAAGGTTCAAAAACGAAAATTATAAATAACTATACAAACATGACGCTAAATCTAGACACAACACAAAATGAACGACAAGAGGACTAACAGGTAAAAAAAATGAATATTTGAGTACAAGGCAATTGAAGAAGAAGAGAACAAAAGAATAGCAAAAATAATAACAATACGAACCGTTTTGAATCGATTTAAACGCTTAAGATTCACCTTGTATACTGTGTAGGTTAGTTGAAGACCCTGACGAGTATGTTTGTGTTTATTTGTTGTCTTGGTCCTTCCCTGGTGTTGTCTACGCCTGTCTTACACTATCGTCTATTATTTCCTCGTGTTCTTGCACGTTTCTTCACTTCTTTATCAACTCAACACAAAATGAAAAGGGGAATAAAGATAAAAGATAGATATAAAAAAAGATTGTCAATGTGAGAAATGTTTACTTCGAATTTACGGTAGATGTTTTAACACGTTTTTTACGACAGCGTATAGTTTTATACTTACTGCTTACTGTACACTGTGAGGCGTAATGTAAATAATATTAGGAACTTGAAAAACTAAGTGAATATCGACACACACACACGTTCATATATATATATATATATATATATATATATATATATATATATATATATATATATATATATATATATATATATATATATATATATATATATATATATATATATATATGAAATGCTTTTACGAGAAACCTCAAAAATAGGACACATTAATCACCTACCTATGGACTCGGGGTAGCCAGGAGGCCTACCTGCAGGCTGTACACAGCCCTAACACAGCCATATCTCACGCACCTGGGGTCATTCACCCCCTGTGACGTAATCAAACATTAAGCCTTACTCTAAGATTATAGCTGATGACTGTTGTGTGGACGTGTAGGCCTGTGTGCACGTGTGTCTATGTGTAGGGGGTGTGCTTATGTGCAGGAAATATGTTTTATGTACAAATGTGTGTGTGTGTGTGTGTGTGTGTGTGTGTGTGTGTGTGTGTGTGTGTGTGTACTTGTGAGAGTGCATATATGTGTGTGCTTGTATATATGGAAGTATGTGAATAAGGGACTGTGAGACGATATACATCTTTATTTTATGTGAGTGTGCACAAACCGCCCTCCCACACTAGCCGCTACCCTTCCCCTTCCTCCATCCATTCCACCCCTTCATCCTTCAGCTCAACGTTCCTTCCACCCTCCCAACTTCCGCTGCTCCTCGCCTACTTTCGTCCGTCCTTTTCCTTCTCCCCCCCCCTCCTTCCTTCGCCCTTTCTCTCGCCTCCCCTTGTTTGTTTGCCTCAATTGAGATCTTCTGAGGAAACTCCGAAGACTTTTTAGATTCAGACGAGACAACACTGACCTTCTCGCGCGGCCTCAGTAAACCCTCAGCGGTATTATACGAACCCTAACACAACGCCAGGTTAGGTTGAAGGTCGGTGCGAACGTTCGTCTGGCGTACCTTTCCCAACTATGTCTTTCCGGGTTGAGGGAGATCGTCAAGCGCTGCTGATTGCTCGTGCTGGAAATGCATTTTATGATTATGGGGTCATTGAGTCCAGATGCTTAAATATTAGTGTGTTGAATTTTTCTCATAAGGGAAGATGAAAGAACACACCTGATTGGCTGAATTAAATTAAAGAATATAAATAACTTCCAAAATTGACCTCGACACTACTCCCTGCCTCATGTCTTAACTCGTTCACCAGCACCTAGCAGTTAAGGCACTAATTTTTTAGACAATATTATTTCCTTTTTTGTTGGTGAATGTGTTTGTGTACAAGTATGTTGAGAGCATACGTTTGTGCAAATTAGTTTGTGGGCGAATTCGTAAGCGCATATATCTATGGGTGTAAAGGCAATTTTGCACACGTGTCCGTGAGTGCATGCAACACTACACTTGAGCCTGTGACCGTCCCTGCATTTGGAGCATCTGTGTCAGTGAAGGTCGTGTTCATCCTTACATGAACGTACACTAGTGTCGATAACCACACCCGTATGTTCACATAGATCTATAACTGTATCTATAGGTGCACATGAGTCTTTGACCTTAGATAATGTGCACATATCTGTGGCCTTACATTCACGTGTACACACACACGTGTCTGTGTACATATCTTGGTCTTCTCTATCTACTTCCTCCTCGTCTAACAGAACACCTTCAAAAAGACATATGTCAACACCACACTTGTTCATCTGTGTGCACGTGTTCTGCTGTGTGCACGTGTGTAAGCCTGTGTGTGTGCACGAACTAGTGGTACAAGGGTGTATCGGGCTTGGAGTGTACTTCCGCTCAATGGCCTGTTTGTATACTGTCGACCATAGCAAGATGCGTGCATGAGTGTGCGTCAGGGCGTCCAACCATCGGTCCGTCCGCGTGTGTGTTTAAGTATGGATGTATGCGTGTGTGTGTGTGTGTGCATGCGTTTGTTGTATGTTTGTATGCGTTTATGCATGTGTGTGTGTGTGCATGCGTTTATGTATGTATGTGAGTGTGTGTTTGTTGTATGTTTGTATGCGTTTATGTATGTATGTGTGTGTGTATGCGCTTATGTATGTGTGTGTGTGTGTGTGTGTAGGTACGGATGTACGTGTGTGTTTGTGCATGCGTATGTTGTATGTTTGTATGCGTTTATGTATGTGTGTGTGTATTTGTTTAAGTATGTATGTGTGTGTATGCAGTTATGTATGTATGTGTGTGTATGCGCTTATGTTTGTGTGTATGTGTGTGTCGGGGTCACAGGTTGCTCCAGATTCTGACCCTGGGTGTTGGAGAAAGTTGCCCGAGGCACAACGGCTCCGACCTGCCCTCTTACCTGCTGGTACCTGGGACCTGCCCTCCTACCTGTTGTTACCTGGGACCTGCCCTCTTACCTGGTGGTACCTGGAACCTTCCTTCCTACCTGCTGGTACCTGGGACCTGCCCTCATATCTGCTGGTACCTGGGACCTTCCTTCTTACCTGTTGTTACCTGGGACATGCCCTCCTACCTGCTGGTACCTGGGACCTGCCCTCCTATCTGCTGGTACTTGGGGCCTGCCTTCTTACCTGCATACTAGGACCTCTTTCTTGAGCCTACTACTGGAACCTACTTATAGAACCAGCTACTAGTACCACCTACCAGTACTCCCTGACGGGGCCTCACCCGCTCAGCTACCAGGTACACCCGTGGTTCACAACCTGGTACTAGTCAGTTTTTGTCGCGTCAACTAATCTTCTCAACATGTAACCATTTTGATATATAAGTTGATGCTTTTCTTCTGTTTTAATCCTACAAGAAAAAAAGTTATCTCTGTTGTAGATTTTTGATACAATCAAATTAGAAAGTGTTACATAGATACACACAAGTAATTATGATGTGGCAAATCATAACACGTCAGGCAGCATTCGATAGTCATTTGTTTTTTTGACTTGATGTTTATTAATCTTTTGTGTCTCTCTGTTACTCTCCTTAAACACGATGGTTAAATGTCATACTTGGTAGTACGTCTGTTGTTCTTCTCGCTATTATGTCTTCAAAATACAAATAAAGTAATTGTTTGAATATATGGCCATACAGTAAAGAAAAATGTTATTGTTGGTGTCTCGTAGAGTTGATACAATGTCATACCTATTTACTGTCACCGCCTCATCGCTTCTTACCTTCTTTTCCATCATACTTCCAGTTTTCCACCATCCTTATCACTCTTTCCCATTACATTTTATTTCTTTACCATCATCCATTCCATTAATTCTCACCATTCCTTGCTTTCTTTCCCATTACTCTTTCAATTCTTTCTCATTATCCCTTTCCTTTTTTCCACCATTCATTTATTCTTTCCCGTTACCCATTTCTTTTCCTTTCCGTCACCCTTTCCATCTCCTCATCCAATTCCTAACCTTCTTGTGTCAATCTCTCAGCATTTGGCAACACCTCTCTTGCTCTTCCTGACCTATAGCCAACCCTACGACCTCTGACACTACACCCAGCACCACCACCACACCCCACCACCACCACACCCCTACCACCACCACACCCCTACCACCACCACACCCCCACCACCACCACACCCCACCACCCACCACACCCCCCACCACCACTCCCCACCACCTCCCACCACCACCACACCCCTACCACCACCACACCCCCACCACCACCACACCCCCAGCACATCACCCACACCACACCCTCACACCACCACAACACCCACATCACACCCTCACCACAACACCCACATCACACCCTCACCACAACACCCCTTACCACACCCTTGTATACAGCCAACCACACGACCTCTTATGCTCTTCATCTTTCCCTTTCATATAAGCCCCTACCAGTCTCCCTTTTTATTCCCCTGCCCTCTTCCCCCCTATTTATCTTACTCTTCTCTTTCCCCCTTCATTTCTTATATTTCCACCTTCTCCCATCTTTCTCTTTATCCTTATCTCCAACCCCCTTCTCCTACTCTCTTCTTCCTCCCACTCTCCTCCTCCTCCTCCTCCTTCTCCCACTCTTCTCTTCCTCTTTCTCCACTTTTCCTCCTCTTTCTCATCTCTACCTCCTTCACCCATGTTCCTTTTTCTCTTGATCTCTCCCCTTCTATCCACACCATTCCTCTTTCACTCTTTAATCTCACTCTTCCTCCTTTTCTTCTCAATGCTCTTCTACCTACCCATTCATTCTTCATCTACATCGTTTCCCATTAAAGGTTTTATTTTCTCTTCCTTATTTTGCCGCAGTTCGTCATTACACTGCTAATACGTGCGTGGCAGTGCGTAGTAATGCGTATGCGTGCGTGGAGTGACGTGAGGTAGTGGGGTGAATAGGGGTGCTAGGAGTTGTGGTGTTTGTGTGGGGTAGGGTTCTTGTGGGGGTGGGAGTTCTTGTGGGGGGTAGAGAGGTTCTTGTGGGGGTAGGGTTCTTGTGGGGTAGGGGTTCTTGTGGGGGAGAGGGTTCTGTGGGGTAGGGTTCTGTGTGGGGGGAGGGGTTCTTGTGGGGGTAGGGGTTCTTGGGGGTAGGGTTCTTGTGGGGTATGGATTCTTGTGGGGGGTAGGGTTCTTGTGGGGTAGGGGTTCTTGTGTGGGTAGGGGTTCTTGTGGGGGGCAGAGGTTCGTGGGGGTAGGGGTTCTAGTGAGGGTAGGGTTCTTGTGGGGTATGGATCTGTGGGGCAGGGTTTCTCGGGGGTAGGGGTTCTGTGTGTGGGTAGGGTTCTGTGGGGGTAGGGGTTCTTGTGGCGGTAGAGGTTCTAGTGGGGGCAGGTTCTGGGGGGTAGGGTTCTTGTGGCGTGAGGTTCTATGGGGGTAGGGTTCTGTGGCGGCAGAGGTTCTCAGTGGGTAGATTACTTAGGCAGAGGTTCTGTGGGGCAGGGGTTTCTGGGCAGAGGTTCTGTGGGGGCAGGAGTTCTTGTGGGGGTTGGGTCTTGTGGGGCAGAGATTCTAGTGGGGCAGAGGTCTCATGGGGGCAGAGGTTCTGTGTGGCAGAGTGTCTGAGGGGTAGGGTTCTTGTTGGGGTAGGGGTTCTTGTGTGGCATAGGTTCTAGTGGGGGCAGGGGTTCTGTGGCAGGGGTCTGGCAGAGGTTCCAGTGGGGGTAGGGGTTCTTGTGGGGGCAGAGGTTCTTGTGGGGCAGAGGTCCTGTGGGGGGCAGGGGTTCTTGTGGTGGCAGAGGTTTTAGTGGGGGTAGAGGTTCTTGTGGGGAGGGGTTCTTGGGGGGCAGGGGTCTGAGTGGGGCAGGGTCTCTGTGGGGTAGGGTTCTTGTGGGGCAGAGGTTCTTGTGGGGCAGGGTTCCAGTGGGGGCAGGGGTCTTGGGCATGGGTTCCTGGTGGGGCAGGGTTCTTTGTGGGGGTAGGGTTCTTGTGTGGGTAGGGGCCTGTGGGGGCAGAGGTTCCTAGTGGGGGAGGCCTGTAGTAGGGGTCTTGTGGCAGGGTTCTTGCAGAGTGTCTAGTGGGGGGTAGGGTTCTTGGGGCAGAGGTTCTTGTGGGGGCAGAGGTTCTGTGGGGTAGGGGTTCTTGTGGGGGTAGGGTTTCAGTGGGGGGTAGAGTGTCTCAGTGGGGGGCAGTTCTTGTGAGTGTAGGGGTCTTGTAGCGGTAGAGGTTCTAATGGGGTAGGGTTCTGTGGGGGGTAGGGTTCTTGTGGGGGTAGGGTTCTTGTGGGGTAGGGGTTCTAGTGGGAGAGGTTCTAGCGGATAGAGTTTCTAGGTGGGGGCAGAGGTTCTTGTGGGCGGCAGAGGTTCCAGTGGGGTAGGGGTTCTGTGTGGGTAGAGGTCTCCAGTGGGGTAGGGTCTGTGGGGGTAGGGTTCTTGTGGCAGAGAGGTTCCAGTGGGGTAGGGGTTCTAGTGGGGGTGGGGGGTTCTTGTGGGGTAGGGGTTCTTGTGGAGAGGGTCTTGTGGGGGTAGGGGTTCTTGTGGGGTAGGGGTTCTAGGGGTGGGGTAGGGGTTCTTGTGGGGTAGGGATCTAGGGGTGGGGGGTTCTGTGGGGTAGGGCTCTTGTGGTAGAGGATCTTGTGGGGGTAGGGGTTCTTGTGTGGGTAGGGGTTCTTGTGGGGGTAGAGGTTCCAGTGGGGGTAGGGGTTCTAGTGGGGTAGGGGTTCTTGTGGGGGTAGGGGTTCTTGTGGGAGTAGATGTGCTTGGAGAATTGAGGTGGAAAGTATGAGAGGTAGTGGTGGGGAAGTTTGGAGTGTGGGGGTGCTTTAGGGTGGGTGTGGGGAGTGTTTGAGGGTTGTGGTGGGTGTGTTAAGGGGGATGGGATGTGGTGTAGTGTACTTAGCTGGTGTTGGGTGGGCGATTTTGGGGGTGAGGAATGTGGGTGTGGGGGTGTGGGCGCACGCAAGAAAATACATAAGGGGCATTTGAGTGCATAGTAGTGATTGAATGAAGATGTGCGTGCGTAGTCGTGCTTAAGGGTACCTGTATGGGTGTGGCTCTCCGCGAGACTATGCGTGTGGGAATAAGATAGTTGAGAAGGTGTGGGTATATGTGGGAGTACGTATGTGGCCGTAGGTAAGAGTGTCTTGTGAGAACCTTATCTATCTATCTATCTATCTATCTATCTATCTATCTATCTATCTATCTATCTATCTCTCTCTCTCTCTCTCTCTCTCTCTCTCTCTCTCTCTCTCTCTCATCCTAATTCCTCTTCTACATATATGTAACAATAAATCAAGACTTGGAGAAACCTCAGATAAAAGAGGAACTGGTAAATAACAAGATAAAATGACGCAAGGCAAATGTAAACAACCACGACAACAACAAGACACAACAAAGAATGGAAAAAATTATCTGGAAAAACCTTTTAACATAGATTCCTACATTATCCTGAGTCCCCTGCTGAGGTGAACAGGTTACGTCGCCTATCTGAGAGTGAAATCAGTTGACTCTATCGATTGATGGTATTAAAAATTCTGCTTAACAAGGAAGGTATCGATAGTTAAGGTATAATATGATGATGTGATGTGTTTAATATGTATATACTGTAAGTGAATTATTAGGGTAATAATGTTATCGGCTTAAGGTTCCGATGATTCATGCTCTGTAAAGTCGTAATGTGATATTTTTTTAATCATTTAGTATCGTTTATTGTTTTGTTTTTAAATGTTTATTTTATAAATATAATATTTTTTGTCTTGATTGTTTAAATAATGGGATCCAGTCCTAATACTGCTAGTCCCAGCTCTAATAGTCCCAAATCCCAAAAAAGCCCAATCGTTCGTTAAGTTATTCTAATCTAACCATTAGGATTAGAGCCGTGTCGTAATGGTCTCCTCCAGTCCTAATGGTCTCTAATTTTAATGGATTCCACTTCGTAAACATTTAAGCTAGACACGTCCCAACACTCCCATACTGTAACTTGATACACAAACACCGACTGAATCATAATGGTATACAGACGTAGCATACCTTACTTAACCCCACCTGACCTGTGAGGAAAGACACCCCGTTTTTATGCAGCCTCATAAAGTCAAGCACTAGATGAGTCCCTGAACACCTCAATCTACTGGTGAAGATAAGGGCTACATTATTAAACTTGACCGAGCTCTAGGGGAGGTAACCGACGCCCCTCACAAGTTTCAAGAAGATTCTCCACTAGTTTAGGAGACATAATGCGCGCAGGAAGGATAGGACACATATGCGACGTCGTACAGCAGCTTGGTAGTACACACATGAATGATAGCACGAGGTCATACAGCACATAATACACCGAGAACTCAATCGGGAATCTAATGAAAGTGACCTCTACCTCAGACATGAACGCCCCGCGATATTGACGCCACTTGTCGATGAGACGCTAATAGTCAGCTGAGTTTGTTGCCAAATAGGGGAAAGTTTATGGTGTTCCCGTTGTAAGTTAATGGCGCATCTAAGTCAGTCTGATGAAAGTAGCTTAATTTCATCAGGTGATTCAGTAAGTTTCTGTGAAGGTGACATTAAGTTAGGTCAGGCAGGGTCAGATTGAGTCAGGCGCAGCGGGTAAATATTTGGAGAATACAAATGTTATGCATACAGTATTACGAGATAGTTGTTATTGTAATTTGAATACCTGTAGAAAGTGATTGTACTTCCTGCGACTATTTAGTGCACTTCTTTACTAACTTCACTGATTGAGATTTTTTACCACACGAGGGAAGTTTTCTCAACTGATTACCACAGCGCTGAATATTTACAACAACCGTACACACACATATATATATATATATATATATATATATATATATATATATATATATATATATATATATATATATATATATATATATATATATATATACGGGTAGTCCCCATTAGAGGTTCACGGCGCCATAAGCTCGTTGAACAGATTTTGTGTGAAATATAACAGAGTCAAAGACTGCTTTTAGTATCCTGGTGGTCCAGAGGTAGCGTTCCCTAGTCACAGTCGTGGGCCGTGGGTTCGAATCCTGTAGCAGGTTGAGGTATTGATTGTATGTGAAAGTCCGCGTGCTTTATTGGGCTAATGAAATATATATATATATATATATATATATATATATATATATATATATATATATATATATATATATATATATATATATATATATATATATATGCAAGTAAATCAATGTAGGTGCGGTGATCTAGTAGTGATAACACAAGAAAGAAGAAAACACGAAGTTTGTACTACCCTGAAGATGTGAAGTACACGAAAGTGCTTGGGAACTTCTTGTTTCTTCTTTCCTTGTGTATCAGCATATATATATATATATATATATATATATATATATATATATATATGTATATATATATGTATATATATATATATATATATATATATATATATATTTATATATATATTTATATATATATATATTTATATATATATATATATATATATATATATATATATATATATATATATATATATATATATCTTATACACACACATGATCGTCTGGCCGTATATCGTTTCAACGTCCCTTGAACCAGGTCCCTCCATGCTTCACTGTTCACAGTCACTACTCATCCACCCCTGTAATTCCTTAGATCCAGCGTCCAGTGTACGTGAGTCTGTGTGCTTCCACATCACTGTACCTTCAGTTCTCCAGATGGTCCTTACGTCTCTCTCCTTCTTCAGATGGTCTCTACGCTTCTCTCCTCCTTCAGATGGTCTCTACGTCTTTTTCTCCTTCTGGTGGTCTCTACGTTTCTCTCCTCCTTGAGATGGTCTTCATGTTTCTCCTTCAGATGGTCTCTACGTCTCTCTCCTCCTTCAGGTGGTCTCTACGTCTCTCTCCTCCTTCAGGTGGTCTCTACGTCTCTCTCTTCCTCCAGGTGGTCTCTACGCCCATCTCTTCCTACAGATGGTCTTCACGTCTCTCTTTCAGGTTATCTCTACGCCCCCACCTTCAAACACACTTCCTGTCAAAATGATGTGGTTTCAGGTGAATTTATAAAATGTTGTAGTTTTACGTTAAAGATCAACTATATTTAACTAGCGAAATTCACCTGCGCTCGTACGGTTATTGTAAATATTCAGCGCCGTGGTAATCAGGTAACATAGTGTATTAATTAGTGGGTTCTCAGGTGTAACCCTCCCGCAACCTCACCCGACCACCCCCCACTACCCACACTCCCATTCTTTTACCTCCTTCAACCTCACCTTTCCTCTTCCTACCCCATCCTCACTCTCCCTTCCGTCACCTCTTCCCACCCCCTACCTCACGTCTCCACTCCTCTTTATCTTCTCCCTTCCCTCTCCCCATCTCCACTCTCCTCCCTCCCTCCTCCTCCCTCCCTCCCTCCCTCCCTCATACACGGGTACCGGCATACTGTAGGAGGGTGGTAGGGGTGAAGATAGGACACCGACCTTTTTGTGTGTGTGTGTGTGTGTGTGTGTGTGTGTGTGTGTGTGTGTGTGTGTGTGTGGTCTGTACCTGTGCGTCTATCTATGTATCTGTGTGTCTGCCTGTTCTATATCCGTCTGTCTGTCTGTCTGTCTGTCTCAGCTCAGTGACCCCACTCAACATCCACCCCCAACAATTACCAGTTTCTTAGCTACCAATCCATAGTCATTACCACCTCAACCACCAGTCCATTCTCACTACCACCACTGTAACTACCACAATTTCCTGTCCCCACACAATCCCCACCACTACCACAACATTCCTACTCACTACCACCGCAACTGCTAGTCCCTCCTCACCACCACCACCATAACAACAACCAGTCCCTCCACTACCATCTCCACCACCCACTACCACTATCAACGTAACAACAACAAAAGCAACAACAACCAGTCCCTCCACTACCATCTCCACCACCCACTACCACTGTCAACGTAACAGCAACAACAACCAGTCCTCACACGACCGCCACCACCCCTACCACCACCACCACCCCTACCACCATCATCACCAATAACATAACAACAACAGTAGCAGTCCCCACACCACTACCACCACATCAAAACCCAGTTGACCACACCATCACCACCACGACACAACCACCACAACCACATCACCAGCACCACCATAACACCACCATAACCAAAACCACAACAACAATCATAACAACCAGTCCCCACATGACCATTACAATACCACCACCATCACCACAAACACTTCTACCACTACCACCAGCATCACACGACCATCACACCACCACCACCATACCATCACCACTATACCAACACAACCAAAACCACCACCACCACAAAAACATCCACAACATATAATCCTCACACCACCATCAGACCACAACCAAAACCACTACCACCACACCACCACATGACAAAGGGGACATAACCAAATCGAACCTGTGTCCTCATATAGCTTGACCCATTATTAGCACCTCAGCCCAGAACTCCTTTCATGGTCGTTCTCAATCAACAGACTTCTTGCATGAGCCTTGTCCAGCTAACATTATTACCGGCTTACGTCAGCTATACCAGTTTACTGCTACCGAGAGTAAATGAACTGATTGGGACGGACTTCACCTGGTATTTGTTTATTAATGTATTTTTTGTGTATTTTTAATTATCTTTATTTATCAAATATGCAGGGAGAGAGAGAGAGAGAGAGAGAGAGAGAGAGAGAGAGAGAGAGAGAGAGAGAGAGTAGCACCAACACACTCCACACACACTGTACAGTAGAGAGAGAGAGAGAGTGTAGCACCAACACACTCCACACACTGTACAGTACATACCTTCCTGGAAATCCATTTACTTCATCAGACACATCATCTGTGTGTGTATGTATCAGTATATGTTTGTGTGTTTGTGTGTATGGATATTTGTTTGTTAATAGATTATTTCTGGTACTTTACACATCAATCTGGATTAAAATACCATGAAGATTGTTTTATTTACTCTGCTTAAGTTAAAGATCAGTGTTATGAATTATTGAGAAAAGAACTTCATTTTTATGGGTTAATTTAGTGATTCATAGTATTGTTTAAAGTACTTACGCTATGATGTATCGAGTAGCTTAGAATTTCATATTGTCATCATCATCTTCAAGTCTTGAGGGTTGGTGACCACAGTCCTCCGCGCTAAAAGAATTTGGTGGCAGAATTAATGACCAGATTCTGGATTCTCAAACATCCGGAAACAAAAGTTTTTTCCGTAAATATTTGTTGGTTATAAATCTGTTTTGTGAGACACACAACCACAGAAAGGAACTTTTTCGGAAAAGACACACGTACGTAACTCTTCTTGTAAATTCCATGATTACACTCAGTCAGTCAGGTAGATTCATTTGTATTTCGGATCACCTGAACACTAAGTACTTCCAACTTATTTCACCTACAGATTACCTAACCTAACCTAACCTCTTATAGCATCAGTGTGGTTAATCTTCAGGTGAAATAAGCAGAAATACTTAATCTTCGGGTAAAATAAACGGAGGTGCCCAATATACAGTTAAAATAGCCTAGTACGTCTAATCTCCAGGTGATCCCATTTATCTCGGAGGGAAAACAAAATCCCAAAGTAGAAGATTCCAGGTATTTGTAGACTAATGTTAGACGTGTCACTGAAGTTGCTGGGTACATCCATCACAGCACAGGCATGATTAACGACTGCACCAGTAAAATAGATGGAAATGGTAACTTGGTGAAATCAGGCAACCAGGTGACATTCCGAGACCACCTGCGTCATCACCTGCGTCTCTTATTTACCTGTATACTGTTGCATCATCCAGGTGTGTCATCACCGTTAGCGAGGTCATCTTCTCATCTTGAACTGATGATAGTAATGATGATGTTTCTTGTAGCGCCAGTGTAGGAGAGAAACAGACTGACAGAGTTAGAGATAGATAGGAAGATCGATCGATGGATGAATGGATGAAGAACATGAAAAAGCTAGCTAAAGATAAATAGATTAATAGACAGATAATGAGAGAGAGAGAGAGAGAGAGAGAGAGAGATAACTGACCGTGAACTGGGCACGAAACACTGATTAGGGAAGGAGCTAAAATCCTAGACTAGACGAGAGAGTTGTGTTGGTTCACCCGCAGAGTGACTTGAAAAACACTATTTTATCATCCACTATCGTCTGCTGCCAAGAGATAATTAACACCTACATTTTAGTACAGGTATTTTCTTCCAGAGACACCAGAACAGAATTCAGAAAATGTTTTTATTTTTTACTCCGGGGATTTTTGTACAGGTGGTTTCAAACTACTATTTGTTGTTCTATAATTGCGGTAGGTGATGTCGAGGGTGAAACAGGTGAGGTTTGTTTGTATAGTTTCGCGCTATATAATTTACTGCACCTATCACCTGCAAGTGTATATGCTTGTGTACCTTAAAGCAGCGCCACTGCAGGTAGACAGACTGACAGGCGACCGTTCTTTAGGAGTGGCGTCTTGAGAGGAGAGCTTGCGGGAGGCGTCGGGAGCTGCTGGCCGGTGCGTGTGAGACACTAACGAGGCCATAACAGACACACTAACTGAACGGGATATCTAACTCATCCTTACCGTTCTTGACATAAACAACAATGCCAGCACGAGCAGTCAACAACGCCGCGTGCTCCCAATCATCCCATAATTATACTTTTATAGATGATACACTACTTAGAGGAAAGTATGCCAGCCTTCTGCTTACAGCGGCATAGTATTAAGGTGCCAGCTTGTTCCCTTGGCACCACTAGCAGCGCCTTATAAGAGACCAACTCCGCATCAACTAAAAGAACACAACCACAGAGACCGTCGGCCTCTGCCAAGCGTGAACACAAGTATCACTAAATCACTCAACCATTACTGCCACGTTGGTACTGATGCCTCGGTGATGTGTAGTGCTGGAGGTCGGCCTCGGTGATGTGTAGTGCTGGAGGTCGGCCTCGGTGATGTGTAGTGCTGGAAGTCGGCCTCGGAAATGTATAATAGATCAGACACCACCTTAGAGTTGACCTACTGAGATCTTCCTCACGTTTAGTGAAGTGAACGTGATAGGAACTTAGTATGGAAGTGACCTGTTTATCCACTATCATGTGAGCTTGACCTGGCATTCACTATCATACACGAATGACCTAGTTCCAACTAACATACGATGTTCACCTGGTATCCGCTATCATACAAGGGTGACCTGATGTCCACTATCATACAAGGTTTACCTCCAGTAACATACAAGGGTGACCTCTCCCTCTGCTGGGAAAATATACTACAACCTTCACTCTAATATAAATACAGAGTCAGCCAAATAAGAATACCTAAATTTTAATATATTACCCTTTAAAATCTGGCCATTCCTTTTCGATGACCCTGTATAATATGGTACTGTAAACATTAATCTTCACTTAACGGTTGGATGGTTGTAGGTGATCCACTTTTTATGCCTCAAGGTGGATAATCATTGACTCAAGTGCAAGAGAACTGACCCTTAAGGAAATGAAATAACATAATTTTCTTCATTTTAACACCTGTGATCTTTTCCTTCTTATATGTGGTACTAAAAGGTTTAGTTTATTTTAAGTCATGTTTCATTAGTTATTGGTTAGGGATTATTTTTTCTAATTTGATCATTGTGTTAAGTGGAATATATATGACAACAGTAGGACACATATCACTGTTCACACTGTTCATATTATTCCTCATTTTGCTGTTCACGGTTCGTTGGTACGAGGTAATCCACTGACCTTTTTTCTCTCAACGTCAGATTATTGACTTAGGTGAAATAGACCTGACAACTTGAAAGAAATGGAGAACTGCAAACTGGTGGAAGTGTGGAACGCATTCTAGTATATTTTTAACACTGAAAACTAGTGGAATGTGTTGAAGTGATTCAAGTAATTTATATATGAATATCCTTGAAAACTAGCAAACATTAATTTACATTATAATCGAACACTATAAACCACTAAGAAATGTAAACAGTACATGACCCTACTACATCTAACCTCCCCCCTGTAACCCTGCTGAAGGTGGACCCCCAACACCCCCTTGTACCCCTGCTGAGTAGGGGCCCCAACACCTCCTGTACCCCTGCTGAGGAGGGCCCCCAACACCCCCTCTGTACCCTTGCTGGAGGGGGCCCCCAACACCCCCTGTACTCTTGGAGGAGGCCCCCAACACCCCTTGTACCCTCTGCTGGAGGAGAGCCCCAACACCCCCTGACTCTGCTGGAGGAGGGCCTCAAACCCCTCTACTCCCCTGCTGGAGGAGGGCCCCCACCCTGTACCTCTGCTGAGGAGGGCCCACCAACCCCTGTACCCCTGCTGGAGGAGGGCCCCCAACACCCCTGGATCCCCTGATGGAGGGCCCCAACCCCTGTACCCTGTTGGAGGAGGACCCCAACACCCCACCTGTACCCCTACTGAAGGTGGACCTCATACCCCCTATACCGGACCCCAACACCCCATCTCTATCCCTACTGGAGGAGTACCCCATATCTTTACTCCTACTGCAGGAGAATGCCTAATACACACTGTAAACCTTCTTAGGAAGACCCTAACACCCCCCTGTTTCCCTACTGGGAGAGAACCCAACACTCTGCACCCACCTGGAGGAGAACCCCAGCACCCCCTGTATCCCAATTGGAGGAGGACCCCTAACACCTCTTATTTCCTACTGAGAGACCCAACACCCTCAATTCCCTACTGAGGAGGACCCAACACCCCTGTGTACCCCCTACTGGAGGAGGACCCCAACACCTCGTGTACCCTTACTGGAGGAGGACCCCAACACCCCTTCCACTGAAGGAGGACCCCAACACCCTCGTGTTCCCACTGGAGGAGGACCCACACCCATTGTATCCCTACTGGAGGAGGACCCCAACACCTCGTGTGTTCCCCAATTGGAGGAGGAACCCCAACACCCCTGTACCTCTACCCAGTGAAGGACCCCAACACCCCTGTGTACCCCTACTGGAGGAGGACCCTAACACCCTTTGTATCCCTACTGGAGAGGACCCAACACCCTCGTGTACCCCTACTGAGGAGGACCCAACACCCCTTGTATCCCTACTGAGGAGGACCCCAACACCCCCCTCGTGTGAGGAACCCCTAACACCCCTTGTACTCCTCTGGAGGAGGACCAACCCCAACCCCTGTACCCCACTGGAGGAGGAACCCCAACACCCAATGTTCCACTTGGAGGAGGACCCTAACACCCCCTGTGTACCTCACGGAGGAGGACCCCAACACCCCTTGTACCCCTACTGGAGAGGGACCCCAACACCCCCTGTATCCCTACTGAGGAGGACCTAACACCCCTTGTACTCCTACTGGAGAGGACCCTAACACCCTTGTACTCACTGGAGGAGGACCCCAACACCCACCGTACTCCTACTGGAGGAACCCTAACACCCCCTGTGTTCCCCACTGAGGAGGACCCCAACACCCCCTGTTATCCCTACTGAGAGACCCCAACACCCCCGTGTACCCCTACTGGAGGCGAACCCCGAACACCCTTTGTACTCCTACTGAGAGGACCCTAACACCTTGTACTCCTACTGAGGAGGACCCAACACCCTTGTACTCACTACTGGAGGACCCCAACACCCCTGCCCCGTATTCCTACTGAGCAGGACCCCAAACCTCTGTACCTACTGGAGGAGGACCCCTAACACCCTTGTACTCTTACTGGAGGAGGACCTAACACCCTTTGTACTCCTACTGGAGGAGGAACCCAACATCCCCTTTGTACCCCCTACTGGAGACGACCCCAACACCCCCTTGTACTCTACTGGAGGAGGACCCCAACACCCCTTGTACTCCTACTGGAGGACCCCAACATCCCTTGTACTCCTACTGGAGGAGGACCCCAACACCCCTTGTACTCCTACTGGAGGACCCCAACATCCCTTGTACTCCTACTGAAGGAGGACTCCTACACCTTTGGCCTCTAATACTGAGGACCCAACACCCTTTTGCAGATCCCTTACTGGAGGACGACCCCAGCACCCTTACCCCTACTGGAGGAGACCCTAACACCCTTTGTACTCCCTCCTGAGGGAGGACCCTAACACCCCTTGTACCCTACTGGAGGAGGACCCTAACACCCCTTGTACTCCTACTGAGGAGGACCCCAACACCCTTGTACTCCTACTGGAGGAGGACCCTAACACCCTGTACTCCTACTGGAGGAGGGACCCCAACACTCCTTTGTACTCCTACTGAGGAGGACCCCTAATACCCCTTGTACCCTACTGGAGGAGGACCCCAAACACCCCTTTGTACCCCTACTGAGAGGACCCCAACACCCCTTGTACCTCTACTGGAGGAGGTCCCCTAATCCCTTGTACTCCTACTGGAGGGCGACCCCTAACACCCTTGTACTCCTACTGGAGAGGACCCCAACACCCCTTGTACTCCTACTGGAGGAGGACCCCTAACACCCCTTGTACTCCCTGAGGGGACCCTAACACCCCTTGTACTCCTACTGGAGGAGGACCCCAACACCCCTTTGTATCGCCCGTTAGAGAACGTAATTACATCTCTGAAAGTATTTTTTTTTTGTACTCAGAGCTGCTTAAAAACAATGAAAATCTAAAATACTTATTATTATTATTATTATTGTCTTCTCTCGTGTAAAATTGAAAAGAGTAATATTTTCTCCAATAAATATTTACAATATGGGATACACGATATAACAATACACGTTATATGACCAGTCTTAAGTGTGAAAAAGGTGAATAAGTAAGAGAAAAAAAATTACGTTAATCTTATACAAAAGAAATGACTATTAGCCTAGGAAGATGTGCCAGGGTTAGGGTCATAGGTGAGATTCATTAAGTATGATGGGAGGTAATAATTATATGGACGATGGGGTGGAACTTAAAGATTAAGCTACTATATAATTTAGCTCGCTTCCTCCACGCTTAATAATGTTAAATGATTACTAGACTAGGTAAATTATTGCATGCTATATAGGGCTATTGAGACGTTATTTCTGGAGGACTTTGGTAACGGGAATATAAGGATGTTCTTGAAAATTATTAGGCATTAAAATCTTGTGTAGTGTATTATTGAAAATGTTCATATATTGTTCCTTTGTTATTTTTAACATTGAAGATGATTTAAAAGATTAAGACTCGGTATCCAAACGACCGCCAGGCGCCAACATTACTCATGGTCATCAGGAACACCTGGCAGTATACTTCTTTCATAATAACACCCTGGCGAAAGCTACGTTAGATGGACGTTCGCCTGTTTTTTTTGTTTTTTTTACCCTCTGTTTAAACATTCCACTCTGAGGATCCTGACAGATGCAGCGGCCGAGTATACATGGACTGTATACTGTGGTGTGAATATTTGAAGTCGATTATACCGGAGAACTTCATACTGTACACTTATAGCAACACCGAAAGTGGTCACTATTGTACTGCTCTACGGTGTTTGTGTCGACAAGATCATATTGAAAACTGATGGAATTAAAGAAGTTTTTGTTGTTGAGTTTCCTGATATTATGTATTTTTACTGATACCGTTCTCGTCTTGGTGTACTGTAGGATAACAATTGTTTCCTGGTGATCTAAAGCTCTTGATGCTTTGAAGACGGTCTTCAGAAAATATAACTCAGTAATTTTTCACCGTAAAGCGTTCTTCCGTCTGCTAATTTTTCATTTTTTTTTCGTAACGAGGTCGTCTTCATGATAGGGATGTCGAAGCAGAAGCCGTTGATTCGTCTGTCTGTCCGCACGTGAACAAGTTTTCCTCAGGGACGGTACATGAAACATAGCATCACAAACCCATTCTTTACAGGATAAAAAAAGCGATGAAAATACTTAAACATAAACTGGAAAATCCTTAACTGAAATGTTCTTACTAACATTCGTTGGTATTATAAACAAATGTAGGAAGTTAATAATTCTTTGGTGTAAATTCTTCTTGGAAGTTCACTTTACGCTCAGAGGAAGATCAACATACAGCCTTATTTAACTGCCCAGTATACGTTTTAGCAGTGAGCTGAAGAAGACAAGAGTTTGGGTATACAAAAGCACACCTTACCGGACACAGCTACAGCCTCTTCCAGCCTGCATACTGAGGAGGCAAGATGCCCTCGACACCTGTACTGGAGGACACTCACCTCACCTGACGAGGGGGAGGGGGGGAGAGGGAGATGAGGGTCGGGGAAGAACCCGGATACGCACCTCCAGGAGTTACAATGAGGATAGCGGGTCTTCGCTTCACCTCCACTAAGTGTTGTATTGAGAGTTCAGATTTTTTTCTCTCTCCTGTACCTACTAAAATTTTTATTGTTCTGTTGCAGTATAAGTGATCACAGATGATCAAAAGCCCCGCAGCAGCCGGAGGTATGGTGATGCTGCCGGGGTGATCATGAGTCTGGTATCCTTACAATGTTAGGAGACAACACTTACCCATTCAGAAAAATTTATGCCTCGGCTTAAGCTTATGTACAGCATCATTCATATATTTGTACTATTTAAGGCGGTCGTATACATAGATGTTCTAAATAAGTGGACGCTTCCACAGACACACGCGCTTAAAAGTCACACACAATTATTTTTAGTACAGTCCTAAACTATAGCTGAGAATGTTTCGTGTATGGATGATGCAAAAGCTTTAAATGTTTGCTTCAACTTTTCATATATAGGAATGTGTATGTTACATATTTCATGTGGTATATCTTACATAGTAATTATGTATATTATACTTGATCTGTCTATAATATCGAGGGGGAAACTCATTCATTCTGCCCCGCTTAAATTTAATTATCATATCAACTCGTCCTTATAGAGAAACAGGATCTAAAAAAAGCGCATTGTGTTTGGAGTTATGTAAATGCTCCGTGACGTAGCCCATAGTGAACAAGATGCTCCGGAGAACTGTACGGTGTTAGGTCTTAGAAAAACAACGTCGGTGTATCACCGCTGGTATACCGGAACTGAGTGGGTTTTGAAGCTTTTGAAGGGGACCCCTCCCACCCTCTCTGGGGATGTGGTAGTCATGCAGCTCTCTGGGGTTGTGGCGTCATGCAGCTCTATGGGATGTGTGACAGTCATGCAGCTCTCTGGGGATGTGGCAGTCATGCAGCTCTCTGGAGTTGTGGTGTCATGCAGCTCTCTGGGGATGTGGTAGTCATGCAGCTCTCTGGGAATGTGGCAGTCATGCAGCTCTCTGGATCAGTGTGTGGATAGGCTAATAGTGTAGGTACAATAACCACAACTATCAACTGCACTAAACAGGCTTAATAGTACTGTACACTATGCAGTGGGGATGCGGCAGCCAAATGGTTACAGCACTACGCCTCCGTTCCTAAAGGTCGCTGGTTCGAAATCAGGGCACATCCAGTTCACCTAGCTAAATATACAGTTGGGGAAGTGAAGGCGGTCGAGTGCAGTGTACTGAAGGCTTAGAATACAATGTTGCCGTATATACTATACAGTAAACTGTCCCTAAAGGATCGTCAGGCTTATGGTACGCGCTTTACCTCTTCCCCATACTATGCAACCAATTTATACTACTATAAGCATGGCTGTGTGACTGTGTTGTTGTGTGTGAACATACTCCGTGACCAGCAGCCGGGGTGAACGGGTCCTTCAGAGCTGAACACTACGCGGTCTGCATACTGTGTCCAGTAGTGCTGGAGTGGGGCTGGGGAGGTGGAGGAGAAATTGACAAGTAATGTTCCCCTTTCTTCTTCTGCCAAGCCCGAGCTGATAACATCCTGACTACTGGACTCTGTGGATTGTATATACGTACGTGTGTGTGTGTGTATGTGTATATAGTATGTGCGTGTGTGTGTGTGTATAGTATGTGCGTGTATATGTATAGTATGTGTGTGCGTGTGTGTGTGTGTTACCTTTAGCACAGTGTTGGGTCACAGTCCTCCATCAGTATGCTTCAGCAGGTGGGGAGAGTTGGTGGTGAGGGGAGACTTGTCTCTTGTCTCTGGTATCTTGGGTCATTAAGGCTGGCCCAAGGGATGTGTTGACCTTCATGCAGCTCTCAGGGATGTGGCAGTCATGCAGCACCCAGGGGTGTGGTAGTCATGCAACTATCACGGATGTAGTAGTCATTCATCTCTCAGGGATGTAGAAATCATGCAGTTCTCAGGGATGTGGTAGTCCAGCAGCTTTCAGGACTGTATGTTATGCAGCTCTCGGAGCTGTGGCAGGCATGAAGCTCTCAGGAATGTGGTGGTCATACAGCTCTCAGCGATGCGGTAGTCATGCAACTCTCAGGGATGTGGCTGTCATGCAGCTCTCAGGGATGTGGCAGTCATGCGGGATCCGGACAAAAACCTAGTACAAAAGACCTCGGTTAAAAGCCCCCAGGACAAAACTTCCTCAGTTAAAGTACAAAGTAGGACAAAAATTCCAGAAAGTGTAAAACAGGTTATGTTATGTTATGTTATGTTATGTTATGTTATGTTATGTTATGTATTGCAATCTTATGATGCAATAAATGTAATATCTTATATGTCAGAGAAGTGTTCATAAACTAATTAATAACGAATAAATAATTATTTAAAAAATCCTTATTATTTGTCCTAGGGGCTATTGCCTCAGGGGACTTTTGTCTGGGGGCATTTGTCCTATCAGGGGATGTGGCAGATATGTAGCTCTCAGGAGATGTGGCCGTCATGCAGCTCTCAGGTGATGTGGTAATCGTGCAGCTCTCAGGGATGTGGTAGTCATGCAGGTCTCATGGATGTGGTAGCCATGCAGCTCTCTGGGGATGTGGTAGTCATGTAGCTCTCTGGGGATGTGGTAGTCATGTAGCTCTCTGGGGATGTGGTAGTCATGTAGCTCTCTGGGGATGTGGCAGTTATGCAGCTCTCTCGGGATGTTGCATTCATGCAGCTCTCTGGGGATGTGGCAGTCATTTGGTACCCTGACGATGAAGATCACTTTAAGATGTGTTGTATCAGGACACAATGTGGACAACTTACAAGAGAGAAACAAATATCAAAGAATTATACACCATGTTGCCGTCATGTTGCCAAATATTTTGAACTCCTCTGAACTCAAGTTATTAATGGACAAATATAGAGGAAATATATTATATATATATATATATATATATATATATATATATATAGTAAAATCACTGTAAGTGCACGTGGTCTAGGTATATGCTGATAACCACGAAAAACACAGGGGTTTCCCAAAGCTCCCATTATTCACATCTTCAGGGTAGTGCGCTCACTCACGAAATGTGAATACAATAGCATTTATATATATATATATATATATATATATATATATATATATATATATATATATATATATATATATATATATATATATATATATATATATATATATATATGTGTGTGTGTGTGTGCGTGTGTGTTTACATCAATGAGTTTCAAGACTGATGTAAATAACTTATTTTCACGTTTCTTCCCTAAAACAAAATATCATACAATTATATTTATTTTAAGGAAATATTATCAACTATTTCTTTAACCAGACGTGACGTCACATACCATACATAATTTATCATTTTATCATAAGAATAAATCTTAGTATATTATCTCAAACTCCGTTCATTAAAGATAATCAAAATACAGTTACCTAAATTAAGTGCTACATATTAGTAATGCTATTAAATCATAGCAAAAACTCATTATTATTCATATAAACACATAAATTACAGATGAAATATGTTTTGGCAACTACCAGACTCGGAGGTCCTGGCCTGAGGATATAACAAGTGTTAGGTGAGTCTGCTGGTCAGTCACCTTACAACCGTGAACGTGTCTCTATGCTTGAAGTGAACACCTTAATATAATTGTTTATACCTTATTATATATAACTTGTCAATATATTATAGCAAGTTTACCTGTTTTTGCTGTAGAAGTTATGTAATACTATATAAGTCATAACAATAAAATTCCATTGAAGAAGATAAGAACACTATATTTCAATCATAACCTTGTTAAGTACTACGGTATTACCACATAGTTATTTTCTTCCCTTTTTACGTCAAAAGTTTAAATCCATTTTCTTATACATTAAAACTATACTTAAAAATTTTAATTAGTTTTATGGAAAATGAAACGACAACAATTAAAAAAAAAGTATATTCATATTACAGGGGAGGAAGTTATCACACGGCCCTCACTTGGCTCCGTCATGTCAAGAGTGTTGTTATTGTTCACTTGTATTTGTATTTTTCTGGCTAAATACACTATTTCAACATCAGTATCAAAATAATATTGTCATTTATCAAGTGCACAGTATGTTACCAATGTATTACTGTATTTATGCCTCAATTTATCAAGTACACCAATGCACCACTGTACCTGTAAATCACACAAATACTCAATATACACAATAAACCCAATCTCACCTGTATATTACCACAGTACCAATATGCACCACTCACCAATCTATTTGTACAGCTAAGTAGATAATTGTGATGAAATGAGACGATAAAACATAACAGTGCTTTAACGACCATGATTAAAACTGAAAAATGAGAAGCTATTATGTTTACTGTTTGTGGTCAGCTGAGTGGCTTGGTAAAAAAATAAGACCTTTACTATATGGCGTCAAGAACCTGTTCAACGAGAGCTTAATATTTATCTTTTTTTCGTCTATTTAAAGCAATTGTTATTATTAAAGTCTATACGGAAGGTGTAACTTATAGTGTTAATGGGCGGCCCGATGACGTGGGATAAAGGTATATGGAGTAAAAAAGTGGTTCAGTTTGGTGTGTGTGTGTGTGTGTGTGTGTGTGTGTGTGTGTGTGTGTGGTCACCTCTTCCGCCTATACCACCGTTGGGTTCTGTTGGAGCTCTATAAGCATGTCTGCCTGGCATGGGGCTCCACTGCAGTTTTTTCGTTCGGGGTTTACTCCCGTAGCCTAATACCTACCAAGGCTAATCCACAAGGCAGCAGAAGAGATGACCACCATGGGAACCCAACGATTACACCGGCGGACGAAGGCAATGGGTGAAGGACAGGCTACAAAGGCGAAACTCAACAAACTGGGCTATCGGCAGTCCATTACAACTCTCCTTCTCCCCAGTCGTTGCAACACTTGCCCCACTCGATCAGAAAAAGAGAGAGCCAAGATGTGTAGTTGCAGCCTGCGCTCCTGCCTCACCACAAAAATCAACTCACTAGCAGCCATCATCCAGCTCATCATACCCCTCATTAGCATCAATACCTTTATACCCCCAAAAGTCCAATGGCGACGGACGAGTGGCGACCGGGATAGGCAGAGATGACTGCCGGGAGTCTAGTCACAACTTTGCATATGGGCGGCAAAGATAAGATAGTCGTTTATGCAATGGGATCTAGGCAGCAGTGCAATCTGGTCCTGTCTGTGCGACTGAGCAGCCTTTTCGAGGATCCACTCTGTTCACCCCACATGGGGAGGGAGTTAGGAAAGGTGCCATAAGCATAGCCTGCCTAAAAAACCAACCTGACTGGGCAACCACACCCAATAAAGTCACTCTTATGCGGTCGAAAACAATTATAATCACAGGTCCAAACAAAAACAAACTATACAACCTCTTATGGTCGCTGCATGGATTGTCAGGACCCTTCTGGATACTGGCACAAATGAGCGTCCTGAAAGAAGAACCGCCCTAGTGGCAAAAGAGCTGGCAAGTAGTGAATCCTAGCTCCCAGACGAAGGTTAACTCACAGAACGAGAGTTTGGCTATACCTTCTTCTGGAAGGGTAAGCCTGCTGTGGAGAGAAACCGCATATATGGAGTTGGCTTTGCGATCCGCCAACGCATCCTACACAGGCAAACTGAAATGCCTATTGAGATCAACGAGCGCCTCATGACACTGCAAGTCCCACTGAATCACTCACGTCATACCCTTTTCATCAGTGCATACGCCCCAACACTGGATGTAGAGGATGACATCAAGGAGGTCTTTTACGCCGACCTCGACAGAGTGCTAACCTCTATCCCCAGAAAAGATAAGGATGTGCTCCTTGGTGACTTCAATGCCAGAGTTGGCAGAGATGCTGACATATGGCAGGGAACCATAGGCGAAACTGAGTAGGCAAGTGTAATCCCAACGGCTTACTCCTCCTCAGCAAGTGTGCTGAACACAACCTCACTATCACCAACAACTTGTTTTGGTAGGCTGACAAGTTCAAGGTTCTTGGCAACACTCACGATCTAAACATTGGCATCTCATTGACTACATCATTGTCAGAGAAAGAGATCGCCGAGATGTCCTTATCACCCGTGCCATGCGTGGCTCAGACCACCGTGACACAGATCATCGTCAGAGTTAAACTCTCCCTTCACGTCGCCCCAAAACGGGGAAGGCAACAAGCCTCCAGAAGAGGCTTTAACACCAAGCTACTGGAACCAGCGATAGCACATTCTTTCGGAGAGCAATTCAACGAGGAAGTGAAATATAACCCACTAACAAAAAAATATTACCCCATTTTGCCAAATGGGGTCCCGTCAAACTCCTCATCACAAGAACCTTCAACGAGACCCTCGGCCAGATCAAAATAAGACATCAGGATTGGTTTGATGAAAACTACCCGGAAATCGAAGTAATCGTCAACAGTAAACGTGCTGCTCTCACTGACTGGCAGAGCAACCCTAAGACTCGGATCAAAACTGATACCTTCCGTGAGAAGAAAGCGGTGGTCCAGCGCGAACTTTGATATTGATATTGAAACAGTTTATTTTGGCAAAAGAATACAGATTTAGAGTGGATAATAATAGCAATATTAACATGGCTGAGCCAGTTGAGAGCCTGAGCTCTCTTGAAGACACAGATATATACTGTACATTTTCTCGAGAAGGTATTATGTAACTTTTAGTATTATCTGGAATAGTACACGTTACATGGTGGTAGAAAGAACATATCAGAATTTTACCAGGGTTATCACTTCGTCATTTATTGCATTACTTTTATTTTTTTTTACATTCATATTAGAATATATACATATTTTACAGAGGGTTGTATTAAGGTGGAACAAGAGGACAGAAGCTGTTAGTATCATGTCTTGTCGACAAATATAATTATTGCAATGGTAATTTCTATCTATCTACATGACAATTTCTGATATAAAGGTTTTGGTAGTATAATAAAGGTAGGAATATAAGGTAAGTATTAAAAAAATTATTAATACTTAGACAATAGATATTTTTTTAGAGATGATTTAAAGGAAGCGAGCGTAGTCTTTGCTCGGATGGGTGGGGGTAAGTTGTTCCACACCTTCACCCCGTGATATTTTATGGAGATCTGGGAATGGAAATAATTATTGTAAATCAAGTGATTGACAGATTTATAAACAATTAGGGCATAGCAGTACCTATAGGTGTTAATATCCTCGAATTTTAATAATTTCAATTTAACAAATTGTTCGTTAGTGTTATCATTTTTTTTTTCAGGTAGGTCATTGTCCGCACAACTCTCTTCTGTGCAATAATCAGGGGTTGTGTTTTTGTAGAGCCAGATGCGCCCCATAGTGTGTGACAGTGTATCAGGTGTTGGTAAACAAGATCATAATATATTTATTTCATTGCTGCAAGAGTGAGTGACTGACGAGTGTGATACGTGATACAGCAGTTTTTTTACTTTACTGTTAAAGGCTTGTACGTAGTTTCTCCGGCTAAGTTTCTCATCAACAATAACCCCAAGTAAATTAGTATTTTCTTAGCATTTGAGGACTGTATTACCAAGGCACAGAGGGGTCCAAATCTAGGGGAAGGTTTTTCCTTCTGTTAAAGATTGTGTAGTGGGTTTTTTCTGGGTTTAAGGTCAGTTTATTACGTATTACCCAGGTCCTGACTTTAGTCAATTCAGTGATCATAGTTCTCGTCAAGGGAATGGAGATCTCAGTTGCTGGCATAGAGATTACTATCGTCTGCAAATATGTTGTATCTGACGAGTGTGCTGGAGTGGACTATATCGCTTATGTACAGCAAGAACAGTACTGGACCGAGAATGGAATCTTGGGGGACGCCATACAAAATTGGTAAGGAGTCAGATTGATGATTATTATAGCAGACATACTGCTTCCTGTTAGATAGATATGAAGTAAACTAATTGTGGGATAAGCCCCTAACGCCGTAATGTTCAAGCTTTGCCAGGAGGATGGTTTGGTCGACAGTATCAAAGGCTTTAGAGAGGTCCAGAATTATTCCGACTGTAAACTGACTGTCATCAAAGGAGTATAAGATGTTATTAGTACATGATAGCAGAGCAAACAATGAACGATTGGTAGAAAAATATAGCGTGTGAAATGCAAAATATTGCAGGTCAACACAAGATACATGTTTTCAATTTCACTAAAACAATATATGGCCCAACTACTCATGGCGTGGCCCCCCTCCGCTCATCCAAAGGTAACTCTCTAATTAAAGACGAAGAAAAAATCCGTCAGTGTTGGAAAGAACACTACCTTTCGCTGCTCAACCAAAACACTGATGTACATGTCCTAACTACCCAGCAGGTTCTTCAGCATCCAGAGCTGACCTACCTCGGCTATCCTCCATCCCTGGATGAGGTAATTACTGCCATCAAACTGATGAAAAATAACAAAGCCTCAGGGCCTGGTGGAATCCCAGCCGAGTGTATAAAGCAGGAGGACCTCTGCTTACCAGCCGTCTCCACTCTCTCCTGGAGAATATATGGGAAAAGGAGGAAATCGCCCAAGCTCTTACAGAAGTCTCCATCGTCAATATTTATAAGAACAAGGGAGACCGGTCAGACTGTGGCAAGTGCCGTGAGATCTCACTGCTGTCCGTAGCCGGCAAGATTATCTCCCGATTCCTCCTAAACAGACTACTTGCTCAGGCGGAAAACTTCCTCCCAGAATCGTAATGTGGCTTTAGACCACTGCTATGGTCTTTGCTACCCGCTAGATACAGGAAAAGTGTAGAGAACAGTGTCGTGACTTGTATATGGCCTTCATCGACTTTAATAAGGCCTTCAACTCGGTCAACAGGGAACCCCTCTGGCACCCTTCATTCATTTTGGCTACCCACTAAAATTGAACTCCATTGTGAGGCAACTCCACGGTGGCATGAACGGCAGTATCCAACACAATGACACCCATTTTGAGTTCGTCCCCATCCAAATGGGGGTAAAACAAGAATGTGTACTGGTACCAACTTTCTTTTCCATTTTCTTGGCTGCCTTCCTTACTCATTCCAGTATCGATTTAGCTGGCGTGACGGACATCTAGGCAGGAACAAATATGTCGGCCACTTCCATCACTGAACTTCGAGTATGCAGACGACCTCACAACTCTTTGCTCACACTGATTGAGACCTACGGAAGATCATGAACACCTACGCAGATGCATATGCACGTTTCAGTTTTGAGGTTATCCACATCAGATGTGCATCTCAAGCCTTTGGCAAACTCTCTAACCATGTATCCAGCTGTGGCGAGCTTAAATTATTTCCAAAGTTGCACGCGTATCGAGCAGTGGTCCTACCCACCCTGCTGTATGGCAGCGAGACATAAGTCGCATACAGGAGGCACCTCAAGGCACTTGAAAACCTTCACCAACGTAGTTTACTGGCAGACAATGGAAAAGGTATAAGGATAGTCTTAAGACAATCCTGAAAAAGTGCCATATTGAACCCCTCACCTGGGACACGATCACTCCACACCTAAGACTTGGAGGAGCACCACACGAGAGGGTTGTCAATACTTTCGAATTAGCCCGACTGCTTACCAAGGCAGACAAACGCCAGCTCCGGAAAGACGCTTCTGCCGCCCCTCCCGGACTAGATGGAGCCCTCCACACGTGCTACATCTGTGGACGGCCCTGTCGATCCCGGATCGGCCTCTCGAGTCACCCCAGAACTCATCAACTAAGGTGACATCCTTAATAAAAAAATTTATTTATCATAGCTGGATGATAGTCATACTCGATTTTGGGTGACAATAAAGTAGTAGGTGTGTGTGTGTGTGTGTGTGTGTGTGTGTGTGTGTGTGTGTGTGTGTACTGTACAGTATGGCGACTTGTGGTGTAATGGTCAGCATGCTCGCCTCACAAGTGAGCGGATCCGGGTTCGTTCCCCGAGCAGGGTGAAACTCTGGGTATATTTCTTTACGCCATTTATTTCTATCTACCCAGCAGTAATTGGGAAGCTGGATGTTAATCGATTTGCGGATCGTGTTCCGGGGTAATGGTTAGCCAGTGCAGTTGGAGAGTTGTCAGGTCTTTTCGGACTATTCCTTGACACGGTCACTCAGCTCATTAACTCAGGGTGTGGTTGTTGTGTTGGCTACAGCTTCTACACCTTAAACAAATTCATGCCTAGGTGGCCTTTGGGCCTGCCATCCTCGTTAAACGAGGGACAACCATTATTATGTACAGTGTAATAATAATAATAATAATTAACGGTTTATTGAAAAAGTTCTGCAGCCCGAAGGCTGAAAATATACATTGGACATAAATGACTTATTCCATACATTGGTGGTTTAACAAAAGCCTTCATTAGAGAAAGGTAAAGGAACATACAGTGAACATTCAGATTAATGTAGGTGTTGAACAGCAAACACGTAGTGTAGTAACTCTCTCCCAGATGGTGTTAGGAGGGACCTGATGTGGTGTAGTAATTCCCTCACAGATGGTGTTATGAGGGGCCTCACGTCCCTCATAGATGGTGTTACGAGGGGCCTCACGTGGTGTAGTAACTCCCTCACAGATGGTGTTATGAGGGGCATCACGTGGTGTACGAATTCCCTCACAGATGGTGTTATGAGGGACCTGACGTGGTGTAGTAATTCCCTCACAGATGGTGTTATGAGGGACCTCACGTGGTGTAGTAATTCCCTCACAGATGGTGTTATGAGAGACTTGACGTGGTGTAGTAACTCCCTCACAGATGGTGTTATGAGGGACTTGACGTGGTGTAGTAACTCCCTCACAGATGGTGTTATGAGGGGCATCACGTGGTGTAGTAATTCCCTCACAGATGGTGTTATGAGGGACTTGACGTGGTGTAGTAATTCCCTCACAGATGGTGTTATATGAGTGAGGTGTGGCCCCAGGCCTTCCTATCGTAGACAGATTAACACATCGCCGGTTGTTGGGTCTCACGGGCCGTTATCACTGGGTACCTGGGACCTCACTGTGTGAAGGTTAACTTGAATACGACTTTTACTGTTGAGTTGTTCTCACTGACTCAAGCACTGTTCACCAATGTTCACCTCTGTTTAACACTGGTTCCATTCCTTTCCCAAATGAAATTGTAACTTCTGGCGAGAACCTGTTGATACTCCGGTGGGGAGAAGTGGTTCAGGGGAGGGGGTTGGTATGGGCCAACTTAACAGTTGACCTGGCTGCTCCGAGAGGAGCGCCAGGTACGTCTTGACCCTTCGGTGGTCAAGGATGTAGTGTGTGTGTGTTTGTGTGTGTTTTGAGGTCAGTCCTTGGAAAATGTCGTCATTAATTATCCAATATCAGGATCTATCGTGGACTTGACGTGCTTCACTAGTTACCACTGATAGTTTACAAACACAAAAGTTGAGTAATATGTTTTTACACAGTTACACACGATAAAGAAGGAATTGCATTAGAAAAAAAAACAAAAAGAAAAAAAAAATATAATATATATATATATATATATATATATATATATATATATATATATATATATATATATATATATATATATATAAAATGTAAATAAAATGGTCCTGCATTCTCGTCAGGCTCAACCGCTGTCACCCAAACCGAGACTTGACAACTATCCACTGAGCCACCACGCAATAGAAATGATTTTACAGAGTATATATATATATATATATATATATATATATATATATATATATATATATATATATATATATATATATATATATATATATATATATATATATATCTCTCTCTATGTATCCTTTTATTTTTATTTTTTTTATATATGATTAGCCCACCCACAGGTCACATCGGTGCCTGGGGGCGAAAATGTAATAATAATAATAATAATAATAATAATAATAATAATAATAATAATAATAATAAAATACAAAATGAAAAAAAAAGATCAAGGGTGAGAAACAATATATGTATGTTAGTTGTCAATGGTAAGAGACACAATAGAGACCCTGCAATTGTGTGTAAATGAGGCAGAAAGTCCAATGAGGAACCTGGGACTTGGTCACAATTATCGTGATGACATATGGCAGCAGGGTCTACCATTAGACAACACATTATTATCTATCTATCTATCTATCTATCTATCTATCTATCTATCTATCTATCTATCTATCTATCTATCTATCTATCTATCTATTCATCTATCTATCTATCTATCTATCTATCTATCTATCTATCTATCTATCTATCTATCTATCTAAGAAATAATGTCCAAAAGCAAATAATTAGTATTAGTTTGCAGAGAAAACGATTTTTTATTTATATTAGATGAAGTTTGTTCTCTGGTTAATGCTGTATTGGAAACACGTAAGTGATGGTATCCGAGAAATAATTACCGCCAGGGTGTAAAGTGAGTACGAATGAAGGAGAGATGGAGATTGTGAATGAATTTAAGTATTCAAGAGCAGTGTGCAATAAAGACAGAAATGGAGAAGATGAATTAAGCAAGAGTAGTAAGAGGATGAACAAAGAAATGAAAGGGATGAATTAAACAAGAGTGTAGAGAAAGGAAGAAGTGCAGGAGTGGTGAGAAAATTATTGAACAGGATGAAGGTAACTGTGCAGAAAACTACAAGAAAGGAGGAATCACCTGAGTACTGCCCCCCCCCCTCCCCCCCTCCCCAGCTTATTTCATCTGAGGATTAAACACGCTAACGCTGCCTATGGAGGATTAAGTTAGGTTAAATTATGTTAAATTATGTTATGTTAGGTTAAGTTAGGCAAGGGAATCCAACAGGGTGATTAAACAGAAGGTGAAATAAGGTGAGGTGGTTAATATTTAGGTGATCCATGGAGTTGATTAGATATAAAACTCTGATGTGTTTCATAGTAATAAGAGATCCAGATTGAGAACCGTAGCGGTGAACAGTCTACCCAGCAGCACAAGACACTTAAGTACTGATAGCGTAAGGAATGAGAATGAAGGGTGATCGAGTGTAGGTCACTTGTGCTGCTCAAATGAAACACACGACAAGTAAGAGAGTGGATGACCAAAGAGGAGATTGGAACATTATAAGAGTCGAATCAATAAGGTATACTGTAGATGCCTCATGTTAATTAATGATCAATGGATGATTGCAGATGGTAGACGCTGGGTTCGTTTCTGACTTGTTGATGTAAACGTGAACGATCTTGGCGACTCGTGGGTAATATTGTTATCAAACATTGTGAATTTATGTGGAGGTCTGGGAATCACTCTAAATATTGTTTATGTATGGTGAAGTTTGCCGGTAACGAAACTCTAAGTTCTGGGTATTAAGGATAATGATTGAGATTTTCTGAAGTATTAAGTAACGGCTGAGAATAAAAGATTAGACATTTTAGGGCAAAGGTAGATTCTTCTTTTGACATTGCTGTTGTTATCCTTTCCTAATGTTGTCATCAAAATAAATGTCATTAAAAAGTATATACACTGTTATTTTGCACGGAGAAAACTTCCTCCTACCCACACAAAAATAATTGAACGAGTCTGATAAATTCCTGTAACATTTGTCCTTGTTATCAGAGTTCAGAAAATCTCACGTATTGTTTTGATTCTCCGTGGCGTGAGTTATAACTACAGTACCAAGTTAGTCCTGCCAGTCCGTGCCCGCCCATATTAAGTTACTATCCTTGTGTTACGGATCGCTTTTTTTTTGTCATCTGGCCAGTGTTTACATTCTACAGGTGTCGACACTTACTTGCTTGGTATAAATCTATGTTTCAGAAGTTCCTGAATTTGCAGTTTTCCCTCTTCGTTTATGAATTCATAAAATGCTAGCAAAAATATTATTCTTCCTGTGTTGGTGAAGTGTGTGACGTATTCCTTACGTATATATACAGGATGTGGGTATGCATGTTAATTTATATGATACAAGCGGTACCGTGACGTGCCAATGGTAATGTTATTGTCTCGAGTGCAAGAGGAAAGTGAGTCAGTTGTTGCACCTGTGTTTAACGGTGTTAGATGTAGTTTTTGTTTATCGTGTAATTGAGTCATTACGTTCAAGGGAAGTTCATTTTACGGAGAGAGTTAATTCGAAAAAGTTCTAGAAATAGAGAGAGAGAGAGAAAGAGAGATAAATCTACGTAGATGACAACAACGAAGGAAGGTGAGGCTCCAGGAAAACCCTCAGATATAATTGTCTGGTGAACGGCGCTAAATAAACCAGGTGTTGTGTTGTCGAGGCCACACACCATCAGCAGTTTCCTCCTTTGGTCTGCCAGTCACCCCGGGAGTCAATTAAAGTTGTGGTCATGTTCTCACCGACACTAATAAACCTGATGGAAATCCTACGCTTTCTCGGCCAGGGTCCAGCTACCACCGTCCTGGACACCGCTGACTCCTCGGCGGTGATTAAGTTGTCCAGTGTGTGTGTGTGTGTGTGTGTGTGTGTGTGTGTGTGTGTGTGTGTGTGTGTGTGTGTGTGTGCGTGCACGTGTTTCATTATTTTTGATTGGGGATTTTTAAGATTTCATAAAAAAAAATTCTTCTTTATGATTTATAAAGCTTTGCGAAGTAGTTTTTTTCTTACGATTCTCAAAAGGTCATATAGTAATTTTCTCTCGCTACCGATTCTTAAATGACTCGTAAACAAAGTTTTCTTTCCCTCAACTAGATATTCTCAAAGATTCATTTTTTAACTGTTCTTTTAAAATGATGATGTAATAACGTATCTAAATGGTTTACGACACAGCGATGGCAAGCAATATGGCGTCAAATTTAGACCAGCCTTTAAGTTAACAGTACTGTATGTCTCCTTTCCATAAATTACTGTATATAAGAGAAAAGTCATTATAAGAATCATTCAGGAAGGATTCTCACAAGTCCGTAGACTAAACTACCTTCTTGCTTACTTAAACAGCCAAAAAGGTCATAGTTTCACTGAAACTCTACCGTAACTCACTGAATTCACTTTAAAACTTACGAGAGAAAAGTCAACGAACGAAAACTAAAGAATCCCAACCAATGACTTGTCACAAAAGTCTCCGCTTCCGGGCTCAAGACGCAGATTCTCATCCACTCGTAAGTTCATTTTGTCCTCCAATCTGTGGATAAAAAAGCTCATAGTTACAATAGAATTTAAGTATAAGGTCGATGCTCTTTTGACCGCTATTTTTGTGTCCTGCCTTAAGTACTTTAAGTCAAGTGAGAAGCTAACATACGGATCTGTGAAACTCCGGACCTGAAGTACAGTAGTTTGGGTCAGCAACATTACCTATTGAAACGCTTTCTGATTTCTGAACGAGTTTCTAAGTAACAATGATGATTAGATTATTTCTCACTGTTTTGATTCATGACTCGTCGGGATATCATTAAATATTTGATTTACTGTTCTGTTTCCGTAGCGATGGTGATGGTGGTGGTGGTGAGGATGGTGGTGACTGTAGAGGTGACTGTGGTGGTGATGGGATGACGGTGGTGGTGTTGATGATGGTTACAGTCGTTACAGTCGTTGGCGGTGTTGACGGAGTCGCCTCGTGTACAATATCAACATTATCTAAAAGACACATCGACGTGGTGACTGTTGGGTTATTTTCCGGTCCTCACTTCTCAAAGGTTCGCACGTTTGATTTTTCCTGAAACTGTAGATGTGAGAAACTATCTGATAGGCTCATTGTGTAGCACCGGACCACAAACACAACACTCTCTAAGCCTCACTGAAGCACCACCACACTTTCACCACAACACTATACAAGGAAGCTCCACAACACTGTCCAATGCTCACTGAAGCTCCACTATAACTATGAAGCTGTACAGTATATGTCTCCTCACCACCAGTTACTCCCAGGAAAAAAAATAACTTGCGAATTTCTGGAAATTCTAAGTCAGGTTACACCATTTAGATTCCATCCAGGAAGCGATGACTTGTCACATCTCACCCCCGCAGGCGTTGTTGTCGTGACTGACCCGGGAAAAAGCCCCGACACCCGACAAAGTACCTGTCTCGTCATGTCAGTGGTGGAAATTTCACGCTGGACGTAGTTGTGGTGATAATAACCTGTTATGCCATTAAGCCTGTGGGAAGGAGAAAAATTAAGACGAGACTAACTACCGCCTCACACCGCGCCACCTTCCCAACTCTGTAACGGAACTCAGGTAGACCGCAGACTGAGATATACTGACTCATAATGACATTGGTCTTATAATTCTACCTCTTACGATTAGATTAGTTAAAACGTGTCATATTTTATTAATATTTTTTACATGTTATGAACAACAGGGAAATGTGTTTAATGATTATAATGGATACAGGGTGTCCACCGCGTGCTGTTGCCCCTATGTTTTATACAGGGTGTCCACCGTGTGCTGTTGCCCCTATGTTTTATACAGGGTGTCCACCGTGTGCTGTTGTTTTATACCCCTATGTTTTATACAGGGTGTCCACCGCGTGCTGTTGCCCAGGGTGTCCACCGTGTGCTGTTGCCCCTATGTTTTATACAGGGTGTCCACCGTGTGCTGTTGCCCCTATGTTTTATACAGGGTGTCCACCGTGTGCTGTTGCCCCTATGTTTTATACAGGGTGTCCACCGTGTGCTGTTGCTCTCTGGAGGAAATAAAGTTTATGATTTAACTCACAGCTGGATGTATTTTTTTGTTACGGGTATTAGCCCACCCGGGTACAGGTCACTGACCCACGTCGGGGCCTGAGGGGCGAAAATGTCATAATAATAATACAGTAATTCATAGTAAATGAAATTTATAATAAAAAGTACAATAAAATAATAATGATGATAATAATAATAATAACACTGTAACAATAAAAAAAATAATGAAAAAAAACAATAGTGAGAAACTCTATGTGTATGTTGTGTTATCAAGTAAGAGAAACAATTGAGACCCTGCAATTATGTGTAAATGGGGCAAAAAGACAGATCAGCAACCTGGGACTTGATCACAATATTCGTGATGCCATACAACAGCAGGGTCTACCATTAGACAACACATTATGCTTCCAATATCTTCCCAGGCGGTAGTACCTCCCTGTTTGGTAGCTGTCTACTACCTACTACCTTGTAGAAGGTAGTAGGTAATGTTCTTCGCTTCACAGGTTACTCGGTGCTTGTGCCGCCACCGCAGAGGTCCTCACAACTGGGGGGTGGGGGGAGACTTTATATGTTATTGTCATTTATATGTTATGTCTGTGATATGATTATGTTGTTGGACTCTGGTGTCCTCTCCCCCTCACCCCACCATCCTACAGTTGGGTTACCTTCACTGTCACAGCTGCGTGCCACATGCACCGAGTCGCCTTATAGGTGAGAAACATTGCATAGGCTATGTGAGGAATTGTACCTGTAACCTTATTGAAAGGTTTTAAAAAGCCTAAGAAAACCAATTTTTATCGAATTATTAAATTATCAACTTTACTGTGATAAATTATAATTATTTCAAACGTATTGTATTGTTTAATATTCAGTCTTTGACTGTTATGGATTATACCATACAACTAAAATGTGAGACATACTGTAGATACGCTTGTTTCCTGAAACACAACCTCGTAACATATTGCGCGCGCGCGCGCGTGTGTGTGTGTGTATGTGTGTGTGTGTGTGTGTGTGTGTGTGTGTGTGTGTGTGTGTGTGTGTGCTTTAGCAGCCATATCCTTTCCTTTCTAAACTCCAGTGTCTGTGCTCTCTCCCTTCCCTTCCTTCCAACTCCACCCACCCTCCCCCTCTCCCTCCCTCCGTTCCCTTTCCCCTCTTCCCCTTCCCTTCACTCCCTCCCTTCCTTCCTGCATACTTAACACCCTCCCTCGTGGTTTTACTATTGTCTGGGCTTGGGAGACAAGCAGTGGGAGGAGAGAGGTGCTCTTGTGTATTATGATAGTATTGTTTGTGTACGTGTGTGGAGTACGTAATTGGTCGGATTTTAGAGTTAAGTGCTTCAACAATCATGATTTATGCCTGACTCGTTAAGTATGTATATTTGTTTGTGTATCTAATGTATGCAAGTTTTTTCTTTGCTTGTACGAATGTGTGTGTGTGTGTGTGTGTGTGTGGGTGGGTGTGTGGGTGTGTGGGTGTGTGTGTGTGTTTCGGCTTATATAAATGCTGGCATGATTTTATATATAAATCTCAAACTCCTTCTATTGTGATGTTGCTTTACTCACCAACACATCCTCTATCCAACATTAATGTGCAGTGAAAACCAACATTATCTCACAATATCAAGAAAAGTCACCGAGCCACAAATCTCCATTGTCTGCCTCAGTCGGCCACGGATCCTGACGGACATCTGAATAATACCTGAGACGTATGTTAGTCCCGCTTGTCGTCTGAACACCTGTTGGCACGATGAGTTACAGTGAGGCAATAACATCCTAATGTATTTGGGCTATAAGGATGAAAACTCCCCCATAAGATGTAAATCGGTTCCCCTGTGGTGCTTTTGTCAACCATATGCTTCAGGTGTCTAGGTATATAAATCCCTGTTATGACTTGTTTAACATCCGTGTTATAGTGTTGACTAGTTATAAGCATCTCTACCGAACTACAGTCAACAGAATGTCAACATGAAGACTGCAAGTTTATACAACCAGAAACTATACAACAATTATACGTATATATATTTCAGTCAAAGAAGTATACAGTCATCACTCAATCAATGAACAATATTATCACATTATCTTGTTTGAATAGAAAGCAAAGGACGATATCAATTTGTCTCACATTGAATTTACACATCAGATGACCTCATCTCTAAACTGCAGCTGTGAGGAACTCTTTTGATTATTTACATTGTTACATGACTGAATAATGTAATTATGATGCTACAGATATATTCTGTATTTACTGTTGGGGGTTATAGATTATTCCACATAGAGTTGTTGTATTGTCATCAAGTTGTAACTCCTTGGATAGTGTTTATACTCGTTTTATTCATATAGCGAGTTATTTTATCCAGTAGTTCCTTCTGACCATTGGAGGGATATCAAGGGTGTGTTTTTACCACAACTATAAGTATTGGAATATAATCACTACCACCAGTCATACCCATCCGTCAGCACTATATAATGTACCTTTATATTTGTACCTGAATCTGCTTAAGTATATTATTTCCTCTTTGAATCCTTCTGTATTTTGAAGATTTAAGCAACTGTTTATATCCTAAACTGTAATATTAACAAACTATGATGCTTGTGTCTGTTACCGTAGCAATTTTTAATGACACAAATTACTCATATCGTCAGTGTCTGGCCGCAGAGTTATGGTAAGCGTCGAGACTACTGTACAGGTGTAAACAAACTCGAACAAATGACTAACGATAAGCAAGGAAACGCTTCAGATGTTTCTTCTCGACAAAAATTCCTTATAGTATTTATCCATGAGTTAATGTTGCATTTTAGTCCATAAGTTACCGAGTTACCTTAATACTGTACAAGCCATATTGTACTGCTCCCCATTATACTTATGTTTTTCAATTCCACTGTAATTTATTTATATAGTTCTAATAAAAAAAAAAAATATATATATATATATATATATATATATATATATATAATATATATATATATATATATATATATATATATATATATGTATATATATATATATATATATATATATTTTATATATATATATATATATATATATATATATATATATATATATATATATATATATATATATTTATATATATATATATATATATATATATATATATAAAATAAATAGATAAATAAATATTGAAGTGATAACCGTGGTAACATTATGAGATGTACTTATTTCCGCCATGCTATTGTACTATTACAGATGTTACTAAATGGTACATAATACTTTCTTGAGATAAATGTACAGTATATATCAGGTGCCTCAAAGAGAGCTCAGGTTCTCATCTGGCTCAGCCATGTTAATATTGTTATTATTATCCACTCTGTATCTGTGTTCTTCTGGCTAAATAAACTGTTTCAATTCAAATCAATTCAATTTTTATTGCCATTGAAAAATTATATAACAGGATGTATAATATTTCTTGACCCAATAGCGTATAAATTATCTGTTTATCACACACCTGTTTCTCTCTCGTGTGGATTATAATATTCGCTTTATTTATTAGACTGTTACTGATAAAATATAACTTTACCTCTACCTACATCGAATAACTTGTATCTATAATGTATTTGTTCATTGTCTATCAGTGCCAAATATTCAGTAGGGAGACAGCAGGTATATAGAATGTTAGCCAGGGTGGGAGATCATTCTACTTAAACTCAGAATTGCTTTAAAGTAAATATATTACTCACGTGATCTGATATGAAAGATAAATTGAAAACAGCATAAACAAAATCAATTCCCCAGTGGTATATTATGACTGGTGGCCTGGAATGTTAAATGCAGAAATAATATTGGTCTCGATTACGTCAGCATACAGAGGGAAAGGAGCAACAGACTGCTTGTGAAACTGACAGGAATGATTTAATGCACATAATCATGTCTGAGTATTTCACGTAGTTATACAAAAAAAAAATAAAACAAAAGTAATATATTGATAGAAATTTTGAATACTAATAAAAAAAAATACTTCTCTTCTCTTTATCTAACTATCTATTTATTATCTATATTTGGTTTCCAGTTACGTGTGGTGAAGCAGCTGCCTCATGCATCACACAGCTCACCGCAACGATACAAGTAAGTAATAATCTCTGGGCACTGGAGTAATGCTCTGGCCATGTAAGGTACGGGTGAGTGACACGGCTGGTACACGACCCAGGCAGCTAACTTATGCTAGATTAATATGTGTTATACTACTGAAGCTTCTTGGTAAACTTTGATGTGATATAATATAAAATTAAATTATTCCCGGTAAATACTGTATATATGTTTTTAGGTGTTTTTGTTTTGTAGGGCTTTTTAGGTAGATGTTATTATACAGAAGTTGTTAGGGGGGTTCATAGAGGACTCGTTAGGTGAGAGAGGAAAGAAAGCCTGTATTAACAGTATTGGAGAGAAAGTTACTGCGGGGACACAGCGTCTGGGCCAGTTTTTCACCCGCTCAGGATATATATTGTGCGTTGAGCCGACTCCTCCACTCAGAGTCAATTATTGGTTAACTGTCGTAAATTCTAAGGATAATTTAGTGAGTTTCTGTAAATTTTAAGAACTTATTACAATTTTATTTGCGATTTGAATATATGAACGCGTCATTCACAATTATCGTGGTAATATATCGTGAATTATGTCAGTGTTGCCTTGAATATACCACATGAATGTGGATAAGTTTAGAATATTCTTAAATTAATTTTTACACGCTAAATTCGAAACAATATTGTGGTCTGTGATCAAAAGTGGCGACAGTAAGGTGATTCACGCACAAATATATACAGTTACACATTATATATATATATATATATATATATATATATATATATATATATATATATATATATATATATGTATATACATACATACTCTATGAGGGGACACAACGAGAGGCAGGAACCAGACCATAATATATACAAGTGAAAACGTCCTCAGGTGTCGGGCGGTGAAGAGCTCCCTAAACCCGTCCTGACTCACTCGCCTCCAGATTAGATCGGTATGAAGCGACAGGCTTTTGTTTGCCTTGTCTTCTGTCAACCTCACTTAAAGAGTTTATACATCACCTCAAAGGCATGTTAATATGCAAATATAATTTCCCTTTCAGACCCACATTCACACATTTTTTTCATTTTATTTTGTGAATGATAGGGCGGCGTTTGTAGTTTGTTTATGTTATGTCTTGTTAACTTGGTGTTCGTGCAGGCTGTGGTTACTGCCCTCGATAAGAGACTTGTCACCACACAAGTCGGATCTGGTGTGATACTGAGCCACCACGCCCTGCCCTGGTGCAGGTGATGATCTCTTGTGTAAAGTGTCTGTGAGGGCTGTTGGTGGTGGTGAGGGTGGTGCTAATGATGGCACTGGTGGTGGTAGTACTGGTGGAGATGAGGGTGTCAGAGGTGGAATTGATGGTAGTAGTGGTGGATATGGTGGTCACATTACTTGCCGCTGGAGCTGGTAATGGCAACAAAACTGACTATACAACCTAACTTACATCAACCTCGTTCAGGCTGGTCATGAGTGATGATCAAGTTGCATGGCATGTCAGTCACAGCCTCCATGATCATGTATTGGTTTGACACGTTTGTTTACTAAGAGAAGTGACACTATAAGCGATTGAACACCAGCTCCCAAATTCATGCATTTTTTTTCCTTTTCTTACCCTCCCCCTCTCCTTGCCCCTCCCCGCCCCTCTTCCCTTACCTCTCCCCCTTCCCTTACCCCTCCCCTCCTAGTACACCCTTCCTTTCCCCTTTTATTATTCCCCATACCCATACCTTCCCATTACCCCGTTAACCCATACGCCTCCCCCTCATTACTCCCCCCTTCCCCTTATCCTCCCCCCCTCTTCTTACCTCTCCCTTTCTCCTACCTTACCCCCTCTCCTTACTCCTACCCTTCTTTTACCCCTTCCCATTTACGCGCTAGGGAGATTAGGTATTAACAATGTTACGTGAGAGAGAGAGAGAGAGAGAGAGATTTGACTATCATTTCCGCAGTATTTTTCCTTCATATTTCAAATTTAATTATCTACAGTAACACTTTTTTCACTGTTACCCCTTCAGTTTTTTTGGCAATTTTCTTTAATATTATTCATTATGTGTTTGTGTAATAGATTTTCATTGTTTTCGATTCTTTATATTCGTTTTCTTCTCCTTTTCTCTCTTTTGATTAATTTTAATCGTTATTTTTTCTCTTTTTTAGGTTAGAAGTTAAGACAGTTTTTTCTTATCCTTCTTCTTCTTTCTTCTTCGTCTTCCTTTCTCCTTATTTTTACTTTGCTTTGTTTTTCTTCTTGTTTTTTATTCTTCTTTATTCTCTTCAATTTTTTCGTTTTTCCTCTCTTTCTTATTATGCTTCTGTTTAGTGGTCTTCTTCTCGTTCATGTTCTTCCTCTTCTCTTTCTATATCATATTTAATTATTTTATTTAATTTCCCAAAGTTTGTTCACAGTCATACCCGAACCTTGATTATTCTACCTATGAATTTTGCTGAACAAATTCAAAGTATTAATTTAAGTTAATTTTCGATCTTGACTTAATCTTATGCTTGAGATTTTGTTATGTTTTATATTGCAAAAAAATATTACATTTTCTTTAGGTTAAGTTTAAAATTGGTACTAAGTTCAGAGCTAATTTTCATCACTTTCAAGTTCAGGACTAAGTTTCAATTCTTTAAGTTCAGAATTAACTTTTCAGCTCTTATGCTCAGGATAAACTTTCAACTCTTAATTCAGGATTAACCCTCAGCTCTGAAGAAGTTTAAAACCCAGCACACACACACACACACACACACACACACACACACTCTTTTTAAGTTCAACACTTACAAATACACTTAAGATCAACAGACCGACCCACAATACAACACTTATTTTAAGTTCAACACCAATTTCATTTCATTAATATAGTGAACACTGGCCCTACATCATCACTATTTGTCTCACCAGAAGCCATCACTCACCATCAATCATCATCGCTCACATCTACACACTTGCCAGCTGCCAACACCAGGCCATAAACAATACAGGAAAATATGGAGAAAAAAATAAGGAAAATATTATACTTGCTCCTTAACCTCTCCCATGACAACCTCATCCTAGAATGATTTAGGCTCTGAGCTCTTCTTAGGTTCTTATGGTAAATGTCCTTTGTTAAAAGAATGTGAGATTATATGGTTAATAAGGTGTATTTCCCCTCATAACTGAGATTCTATCGTAACTAGCCACATTCCTTCATCAGCTTGTAAGAGAAAAAAATATGTGAATCTTTCATGAATCTGGATCCAGTTCTAACAAAAAAATAGAAGGATTCACAATTAGGCGAACGTCGACTTCGTAAATCCACATTTAGAAACAAAAACTTACTATAAAGATGAAATCCATTTATATCTTATTGCGGATTTACTTTCCATACATATAAAATTTTATTATTACAGGTACAGTCACAGGTACAAAATACAGGTAGAGTGGTTTCAGACTATAACTCAGCGTTTTTTGAGGTTAACGAGGGATGTGAGCTTACTGTACTAGTGGTCTAAACTTATACAGGAAAATATTGTCTTCCTTTTATCATTTTAATATTTTGATCTTAATTTTGAACTTTTATGACGTGAGTGTACAAGATCATCGAAAAAGAATGCCAAGTTTTGAAAGTTCTATTTATTAAAATCTGTGTATTCTTATATCTAATCTGCCTAAGAAAAGAAAATAATACGTGGATATTCAGTACTTCAGGTCGTCTTCAACTAGTCTGTGACACTGATACCCTTAATATATTAGTCATGTTCGAATGATAGCTGCTGGGTTTTCTGTAGCTGTTGGGTCGAAGTTCTGAAGTCAAAATATTATTCATACTTAACCAAATATGTAACTATTTTGTAGAATTATGATATGAGAGCAAGTAAGATAGCAGGTTAGGTTAACGATAGATTAGGTTAGCGTTAGGTTAGGTTAGATTAGGATGGATGTCGAAATGATAAGTTATGTTATGTTACGTTACGTTAGCGTTAGGTTAGATTACGATGGGTGTCGAAATGTTATGTTATGTTTTTTTAGCGTTTAGTTAGGCTAGCTTAGGTATAGTTAAGTTCGATTAAGTTAGGTTAAAACAGGGGAGGGCAAAATTAGGTTAGGTTAGCTTGAGTTAGGTTACATCTATTATGTAAATATAAGCCCATACTTAATTTTTCTTTCATATTATTGTAGGACTTAAAGAACAGCCGTATTTCTCCCCCAGTGTCAAGGGTTAAATACACAGATACGTAAAGGTCAGACTGAATTTATTTTTCCTTCGTTACAAATTTACTCAACCATAAAATGTTATGAAAAACGTAGAAACAAATAATATAAGTAAACTTGGTAGTACTGTTGTGGTGTACTGTTCTCAGCTGGTAGTACTGTTGTGGTGTACTGTTCTCAGCTGGTAGTACTGTTGTGGTGTACTGTTCTCAGCTGGTAGTACTGTTGTGGTGTACTGTTCTCAGCTGGTAGTACTGTTGTGGTGTACTGTTCTCAGCTGGTAGTACTGTTGTGGTGTACTGTTCTCAGCTGGTAGTACTGTTCAGCTGGTGTTGTGGTGTACTGTTCTCAGCTGGTAGTACTGTTGTGGTGTACTGTTCTCAGCTGGTAGTACTGTTGTGGTGTATGTTCTCAGCTGGTAGTACTGTTGTGGTGTACTGTTCTCAGCTGGTAAGCTGGTAGTACTGTGGTGTACTGTTCTCAGCTGGTAGTACTGTTGTGGTGTATTGTTCTCAGCTGGTAGTACTGTTGTGGTGTATTGTTCTCAGCTGGTAGTACTGTTGTGGTGTACTGTTCTCAGCTGGTAGTACTGTTGTGGTGTATTGTTCTCAGCTGGTAGTACTGTTGTGGTGTACTGTTCTCAGCTGGTAGTACTGTTGTGGTTTACTGTTCTCAGCTGGTAGTACTGTTGTGGTGTACTGTTCTCAGCTGGTAGTACTGTTGTGGTGTTAGCTGGTAGTACTGTTGTGGTGTATTGTTCTCAGCTGGTAGTACTGTTGTGGTGTATTGTTCTCAGCTGGTAGTACTGTTGTGGTACTGTTCTCAGCTGGTAGTACTGTTGTGGTGTATGTGTTCTCAGCTGGTAGTAGCTGTTAGTACTGTTGTGGTGTACTGTTCTCAGCTGGTAGTACTGTTGTGGTTTACTGTTCTCAGCTGGTAGTACTGTTGTGGTGTACTGTTATCAGCTGGTAGTACTGTGGTTTACTGTTCTCAGCTGGTAGTACTGTTGTGGTGTACTCTCTCAGCTGGTAGTACTGTTGTGGTGTACTCAGCTGGTAGTACTGTTGTGGTTTACTGTTCTCAGCTGGTAGTACTGTTGTGGTGTACTGTTCTCAGCTGGTAGTACTGTTGTGGTTTACTGTTCTCAGCTGGTAGTACTGTTGTGGTGTACTGTTATCAGCTGGTAGTACTGTTGTGGTTTACTGTTCTCAGCTGGTAGTACTGTTGTGGTGTACTGTTCTCCGATGATAGTTAGTGCTGTGATGTCATGATTATCCTGATTTTAGAGATTTACCCAAAGAATGATTGGATGAATCAGTAATGATTTTTTTAAAGGAATTATATATACCTAACCTAACCTAACCTAACCTAATTTAACCTAACCTAACCTAATTTAACCTAACCTAACCTAATTTAACCTAACCTAACCTAACCTAACCTTACTTTATGTAACTTCAGTGCGCTTCTTTCAATCAATCCCAGCCTCTCACTTCCCTCTCTCTCTCGTATCCTATATACCTTATCAACCATCTCCCTCCCAAGTACTCACCAGGTTCTAAATAACACATTTTTAATATCTTAACACACAGCATAATATATCTTCACTATAAACGCAACAATGATAATCAGGCCCTGACACGGCTTTCCTGGTCCTTCCTCACGCTTCTCCCCGCGGGCTGACTTACCCGTTATAAATTAGTGCTTTCTACCCAAGTTACCGTCACCACCCCACAACCCTCTCTGGCAGCCCCGGCATGCAATCTTCCAAGGTTCCAATTCTCAAAGGCTCGTAGGTTGTATCTACTCTTATGTTTGTTTCTTGCCTGGACTAAGGCGATGAGAACAAATTATGGAAGAGTCTTAGTACTATTTCGACGCATTCTAGGTTGATATTTTAGTAAAACGCGACAAGGAAGGAGTTGGCGGCATTCTTTAGTTACTGAGAAATTTTGACGTACGAATCCGGACATGGCGTGTTGGGTGGCTGGGTGCTGCAGCCGACGTGTGAGGAGGGAGTAGTAACTAGTAAAGCGGCCCCACACTCACCCTCCTTCCCCGGGTACAGTATTTTCTTATTTACTTCTACATATCCTTTTCCTCACTTGTCACACGATAGTAGCTGCTCAGACAGTCGCTCAACCCCTGGACTCTCTCACCATCAATAGGTCCCGGTCATGTTCTCACCTCGCTGTTGGTCTTGATCCACTTTGTTACTTTTTTTCATAAATGATAGATTGAAAAGTTTTATTCTACCAAAGTACGCCATGTGAGTTGACAAGTGTAGTAAAGTACAAAGTTGCTGAAAAGTACATTTAGCCTCGTCACAGATCACGTCCAGAAAATGGTTTTATGTTAGTATAATTTCAACACCAGTCAGGCCGCCATCTTAGTGTGGTTGCTTAAGTGAGTCAATTTAGAGGCGTTCTCACACCACGTTAGGAGGAAAATATTTAACGTATGAATCTGTGAGGGACGAGCTTAAGATCCCGCTTACTAGCCGTAACTCCAGTACCTCTTGTGAGGAGTTAATGCAATTCATTCTTACTACTTTGATATACAGATTGATAAAATATGTAATCACACGGTTTGTTTTATGCAACGTTGTGTATCATTATCTTGGTCCCGTGCACCAGACGTCGTTTATAAGGCAATTTTCTTCCTCTCATGACATCTTCCGTGAGCCTTTGTTGCCGGGCTGTATGGTAAAACGTGACAGCTTCACCAAACAATCCAAACTCACTTGAAACCCAAGGCGTTCTTGTGAGTAAAGTCCAGAAAATCTGAAAACTTGATGTTAATTGACTGAATACTTTCTAAGTCGAACATGAACCCTGGGTGAAGAAAAATAATATTATTTGTGCAACGCGAACAACTTCCACCTCTTGCCTTCATTTTCCTTTTCATTATTTTCTGTATCCCAGTTGTGTAAATAAACCTTCAAGTAACACATAATATATCCTCGTCGACGTAGTTTTGAGTCAGCTGTGTAGGGTGAGTGAGGCCTCGGTGTACACAACAAAGGCACGTTGGAGTTGCAACGCTGGCGACATGTGGTAAGACTCTCTCACCGTTGTCCTGTGATCAAGGGAAGTCAATGACCAGTTCTTCAGGGTGTTTCTCCTTCGTCCTCTTCCTCCTCCTCCTCCTCCTCCTCCCTCACACCCTGTTTGTAGCTACCCAGCCTCCACTCGCACCTCACCACCTGTACAGTGTTTTAATGTCCTGTTGAGTTACGAGTTTCTGGTATTATCACAGCCACTTACCTGAACCTGATCATTATGCTTATTAAGTGAATTATATATGTGTGTGTGTGTGTGTGTGTGTGTGTGTGTGTGTGTGTGTGTGTGTGTGTGTGTGTGTGATACGTCGCTGTCATGACTGCTGTACCACATCAACTACGTGAGTTTTATAGCTATTAAACACTCATGAGAATAAGACTGTCAACTTGACCATCAACACACCTCGGTTACTCATATGAGTTTGGGCTACTTTTTACACCAGCTTGTGACAAGAAATTGTCGTATAACAGACACTGAAATTTGAGCAGTATGTTTTTTTAGTCATATGAAGTGTTTATACCAATCATATTGAGTAAGATGCCGAATCCTGGAGCACTGCACTATACCCGGGCACTAGTATAGCTGTGGACCGTGTTGAGATGCACAATTATTATGGCTTTGTTATGTTACACAGTCAGTAGAATGTAAATATGAATGATTTCAGACAGACAATATTAGCATTATTAAATTGTCTTAACAGGAGACATATGTGAGTAGTGTTGTTGTGATGCGTCTTGTTATAACGAGTTTGTTGTATTGATCCCAGTAACTTAAAGCTGACTATTAAGGTCTGGTATCCTGATCACATTTATATAACCTGTAATATTTAACACAGTACAAATATAAGTTTAGAGATAATTATTCAGAAAAAATACGGTTCATCTGAATATTAGGCACCCAAGCTTATTTCACCTGAAGCTTAACCACATTAACGCTAACCTAATCTAACCTTATCAAACTAACAATCTAACCTAACGTAATCTTATTCTAATCTAACCCTTCGCGTCGCATTAGGGAGGTTAATCTCCAGGTGAAATAAACTAGAGTGTCTAATCCTGGGGTAAAATAAATTGGGGTGTCTAATCTTCAGGTGATCCAAAAATACTTATGGAAAATATTTTAATAATCTTTCTCAGGAACAAGTCACATGCATTCAAGTGGGAGGGAAGTATTCAATTTAGCTACCTGAGTTACGTAATCCCACGTGGACAGATGTGCGTGCGTGCGTGGTCGTGTTTACTCAGTCGTCAACTTGTCTACCACGGCAGCAAATTCCAGGGAAATTGATCATTGGGGAAAAAGTGATGAGAGGTTTGTTTGGTCCTTTGGTGTGTAAGATGACACCAGCCAGTGACCACCAACCACCACTATCCACCACTACCACCAACCACCACTATCACTACCACTACCCACCACCACTACCCACTACCACTACAACCACTACCCACCACCACTACTACCACTATATAAATAGGTGTTGGCAACTACTCATTATTAACCCCCTTAAAATTTCCCTGTCTTCCTATGTTACTTAGATTTCACTTTGGATGTTGTTTTGGTAGTGTTTGTGTATGTGAAAATGCATTTGTGTAATTTGGTTTGTTTTTGTAGTTACGTATGATATAGTATTTGTGTTTTTGGTTGGTGGATGGGTGGGGGTTGGGTGGTGGCGTGTGTGCGTTTGCCCATTATATATTAAACAAGTAACTAAGATACTCTGAAACCTTACACATCAGAATGAATAAAAAAATTCAAGGTATCTAATGTTTTTTTCTCTCTCGCGTGGATTCATCAGAAGTTATGGTCAAAGTCAAGGTCATGAAAAAAAATTCGTCTTACTCTCGGTCACAGCTTTAGAAACACATACGAGTACTGTATATGATATTTGTTAACATCACCCTGCGAGAGGCTCCACTAAGAGGTGGTTCTGCAGCTTCCTTCATGTTTATGTTAATGTGACTTCAGCATTTGCTTTTGTCTCTACCTCACCACATCTCAGCTCACTTCCGCCTCGCCTCACCTCACCTTCCTTCCTACCTCTTGTCCCTCCCTCCGTCCCTCCCTCCATCACCTCTCGTACCTCCTTCCCTTCTTTACACTTCTCGTTCCTTCCCCCCTTACCTCTCACTAGCTCCTGTCTCCCTCACCCCTCTTTCCTTCCTCCCTCACCTTTTACCAGTTCCTGCCTCCCTCATCTCTCATCCCTTCCTCCCTCACCCTCCATCCTCCCTTCCTTTCCTCCCTCACCCTACATCCCCCCTTCGTTTCCTCAACCCCATTCCCTCCCTCCCTCCATCCATCACCTCTCACTTATCCATACTAGACAGCCTCAGCCCTTCGGTGTTGTAAAGAATGTCATGTTTTTGCCGCCAGTGATCAGCCTCACTTCGTGTCCAGGATCTGAGATAACAAGTGTGTTTGCAACCACACCACTACTACTGCCCTACGCCTTTCTACTCCTTCTTACTTTGTTTGGCCTATTTGATGTTATTTAAAGTAGGATTATTTTTAACATTACAAGCATCTCTCTCTCTCTTATCATCTAAAACTTTTCTGAATTTATACCTTTTTTCTGCTAATTTAATTTTTCTTCTGCAAAACATCATCAGCTAATGAATCCTCAGACTCAGGTAAAAAACGTTGTAAACACTGCAAATATAATACGTTTTTTACTTTGATATTTTGAAATAATATTATTGTAGTGAAACCTTTAGTCAACGGACTACACGAAGAGGAAAGTCCGTTATATTGATGATCTATAAGATGTGAAACCTCCATCTAACGAATTATATGGGAATAAAAGTCCGTTCCGTTATGTGGTAGTTTCACTTTGTGTATTGTGTGTTGATGGGTGAGAACATTAACCTCAAGGAAAGGGAAGGAAGGGTTAAGTAATGGGGAATTTAATATGCGGTGATAAATCTAAACCATTTTTGAGTATGATGGTTCTTACCCCATTGAGTATGATGATTGACCCTTTGAATAAGACGGATTTAACCCCTTTAAATATTAGGATTTGGACCACTGGAATACGATCTTGGTACTCAAAGGGTTAAGCCATCACGTCCAAAGGGTTTAGTTACCATGTTCAAAATAGCCAAGTCATCGTACTCAAATGATCAAGTCATCATACTCAAAGGAATCAAGTCATCATACGCAAGGGGTCAACTCATCACACTTAAAGGGTCAAATCATCATACTCAAAGGGTCAAGGCATCATACTCCAAGGGTCAAGTCATCATACGCAAGGGGTCAAGTCATCATATTCAAAGGGTCAAGTCATCATACTCAAAGGGTCAAGTCATCATTACTCCAAGGGTCAATCATCATATTCAAAGGGTCAAATCATCATACACCAAGGGTCAAGTCACCATACTCCAAGGGGCAAATTATCATATTCAAAGGGTCAAATCATCATACTCCAAGGGTCAAATCATCATACTCAAGGGATCAAGTCATTATACCCAGAGGGTCAGGTCTTCGTACTCCAAGGTTCAAGTCATCATACTCAAGGAATAAAGTCATCATACGCAGTGGGTCAAGTCATCATACTCAAAGGGTCAAGTCAACTTACTCAAAGGGTCAAGTCATCGTACTCTAAGGGTCAAGTCATCGTATTCAAAGGGTCAAGTCATCATACTCAAGGAATCAAGTCATCATACGCAAGGGGTCAACTCATCATACTCAAAGGGTCAAGTCATCATACTCCAAGGGTCAATCATCATACTCAAGGGGTCTAGTCATCACACTTAGAGGATCAAATCATCATATTCAAAGGGTCAAATCATTATCCTCCAAGGGTCAAGTCACCATACTCCAAGGTGGCAAATTATCATATTCAAAGGGTCAAATCATCATACTCCAAGGGTCAAATCATCATACTCAAGGGATCAAGTCATCATACCCAGAGGGTCAGGTCTTCGTACTCCAAGGTTCAAGTCATCATACTCAAGGAATAAAGTCATCATACGCAGTGGGTCAAGTCATCATACTCAAAGGGTCAAGTCATCTTACTCAAAGGGTCAAGTCATCGTACTCTAAGGGTCAAGTCATCGTATTCAAAGGGTCAAGTCATCATACTCAAGGAATCAAGTCATCATACGCAAGGGGTTAACTCATCATACTCAAAGGGTCAAGTCATCATACTCCAAGGGTCAATCATCATACTCAAGGTGTCAAGTCATCATACCCAGAGGGTCAAGTCATCAAAGTCAAGGAATAAAGTCATCATACACAGGGGGTCAAGTCATCATACTTAAAGGGTCAAATCATCATACTCAAAGGGTCAAATCATCATACTCAAAGGGTCAAGTCTTCATACCCAACGAAACAGTACACCAGGCCAAAAAATATCCAACATAAATCAGAATTACAATACAAAAAAAAACTCTGCACGATACACTTTCAGAAAAATTAGGGTCGAGTGTGTCAAGTTGGATGTATTGTGAGATGAAAATTTGCCCGTCCTCTATCTGTTCATCAGGGTAACGTAATGAGCTCAGTGAGGTATGAGGAGAAGAACTGGTCAGGTGAGTGTGTGGAGGAAAGACATAGACGACTCTACCCCACTTTCACCTCTTCCTCTACCTATTCCTCCACCTTTTCCTCCACATCTTCCAGCTTCTCTTCCTCAACTTTTTATTTTTATTTTTCTACCCTCCCCCACCCCTGTTTTCTACTCCTCTTCCTTCTCCACCATCTGCCCCTTCTCCTTTTTCCTCCTTTCCTTCACCTCCCCTCCCCTTCCTTCATCTCTCCTCCACCCATCCTTCATCTCTCCTTCACCTTTTCTCTTCCCTTACACCTTTCATCCACCCCTCCTCCTTTTCTCCTCCACCTTTACAACGTTGTGGTGAAGGGAGAACGTCATGACAGTGTTGTGGTGAAGGGAGGACGCCATGACAGTGTTGTGATGGAGGGGGGACGCCATGACAGTGTTGTGATGGAGGAAGGACGTCATGACAGTGTTGTGATGGAGGGAGGACGCCATGACAGTGTTGTGATGGTGGGAGGACGCCATGACAGTGTTGTGATGTAGGGGGGACGCCATGACAGTGTTGTGATGGTGGGAGGACGTCATGACAGTGTTGTGATGGTGAGAGGACGTCATGACAGTGTTGTGATGGAGGTAGGACGTCATGACAGTTTTTTGATGGTGAGGACGCCATGACAGTGTTGTGATGGTGGAGGACGCCATGACAGCGTTGTGATGGTGGGAGGACGCCATGACAGTTGTGATGGAGGGTGGACGCCATAACAGTGTTGTGATGGAGGAGGACGCCATGACAGTGTTGTGATTGACAGGATGGTGGAGGCATGACAATGTTTTGATGGTGGGATGACGTCATGACAGTGTGATGGGGAGGACGCCATGACAGTGTTGTGATGGTGGGAGGACGTCATGACAGTGTTGGATGGAGGGGACGCCATGACAGTGTTGTGATGGAGGGGACGCCATGACAGTTGTGATGGAGAAAGGACGTCATGCCAGTGTTGTGATGGTGGAGGACTCCATGACAGTGCTGTGATGGAGGGGGACGACATGACAGTGTTGTGATGGAGAAAGGATGTCATGCCAGTGTTGTGATGGGGGAGGACTCCATGACAGTGTTGTGATGGAGGGGACGCCATGACAGTGTTGTGATGGAGGAAGGACGTCATGACAGTGTTGTGATGGAGGAGGACGCCATGATGTTGTGATGGTGGAGGACGCCATGACGTGTGTGATGGTGGGGAGGACGCCCAGTGTTGTGATGGTGGGAGGACGTCATGACAGCGTTGTGATGGAGGGGATGACAGTGTGTGATGGAGAAGGGACGCCATAACAGTGGTGGGAGGACGTCATGACAGTGTTGTGATGGAGAAAGGACGTCATGCCAGTGTTGTGATGGTGTGAGGACGCCATGACAGTGATGGGAGGATGTGGGAGAAAGGACAGTGTTGTGATGGTGGGAGGATCCATGTGTGATGGAGGGGGACGCCATGACAGTGTTGTGATGGAGAAAGGATGTCATGCCAGTGTTGTGATGGTGGGAGGACGCCATGACAGTGTTGTGATGGAGGACGCCATGACAGTGTTGATGGAAAGGACGTGACAGTGTTGTGATGGAGGATGACAGATATGACGGTGGAGGACGTGATAGTGTTGTGATGGTGGAGGACGTCATGACAGTGTTGTGATGGAGGAAGGACACCATGACATTGTTGTGATGGGGGAGGACGTCGACAGTGTTGTGATAGTGGGAGGACGCCATGACAGTGTTGTGATGGAGGGGGGACGCCAGTGAAGGTTTTTGATGGTGGGAGGACGCCATGACAGTGTTGTGATGGTGGGAGGACGCCATGACAGTGTTGTGATGGTGGGAGGACGCCATGACAGTGTTGTGATGGTGGAGGACGTCATGACAGTGTTTTGATGGTGGGAGAACGTCATGACAGTGTTGTGGTGAAGGGAGGACGCCATGACAGTGTTGTGATGGAGGGGGGACGCCATGACAGTGTTGTGATGGAGGAAGGACGTCATGACAGTGTTGTGATGGAGGGAGGACGCCATGACAGTGTTGTGATGGTGGGAGGACGCCATGACAGTGTTGTGATGTAGGGGGGACGCCATGACAGTGTTGTGATGGTGGGAGGACGTCATGACAGTGTTGTGATGGTGAGAGGACGTCATGACAGTGTTGTGATGGAGGTAGGACGTCATGACAGTTTTTGATGTAGAGGACGCCATGACCAGTGTTGTGATGGTGGAGGACGCCATGACAGCGTTGTGATGTGATGGGGAGGACGCCATGACAGTGTTGTGATGGTGGGAGGACGTCATGACAGTGTTGGATGGAGGGGACGCCATGACAGTGTTGTGATGGAGGGGACGCCATGACAGTTGTGATGGAGAAAGGACGTCATGCCAGTGTTGTGATGGTGGAGGACTCCATGACAGTGCTGTGATGGAGGGGGACGACATGACAGTGTTGTGATGGAGAAAGGATGTCATGCCAGTGTTGTGATGGGGGAGGACTCCATGACAGTGTTGTGATGGAGGGGACGCCATGACAGTGTTGTGATGGAGGAAGGACGTCATGACAGTGTTGTGATGGAGGAGGACGCCATGATGTTGTGATGGTGGAGGACGCCATGACGTGTGTGATGGTGGGGAGGACGCCCAGTGTTGTGATGGTGGGAGGACGTCATGACAGCGTTGTGATGGAGGGGATGACAGTGTGTGATGGAGAAGGGACGCCATAACAGTGGTGGGAGGACGTCATGACAGTGTTGTGATGGAGAAAGGACGTCATGCCAGTGTTGTGATGGTGTGAGGACGCCATGACAGTGATGGGAGGATGTGGGAGAAAGGACAGTGTTGTGATGGTGGGAGGATCCATGTGTGATGGAGGGGGACGCCATGACAGTGTTGTGATGGAGAAAGGATGTCATGCCAGTGTTGTGATGGTGGGAGGACGCCATGACAGTGTTGTGATGGAGGACGCCATGACAGTGTTGATGGAAAGGACGTGACAGTGTTGTGATGGAGGATGACAGATATGACGGTGGAGGACGTGATAGTGTTGTGATGGTGGAGGACGTCATGACAGTGTTGTGATGGAGGAAGGACACCATGACATTGTTGTGATGGGGGAGGACGTCGACAGTGTTGTGATAGTGGGAGGACGCCATGACAGTGTGGATGACGTGTTTTGATGGTGGAGGACGCCGACAGTGTTGTGAAGACGCCATGACAGTGGTGGAAGGACGCATGACAGTGTGATGGTGGAGGACGCCATGGTGATGGTGATGGTGAGGAGTCATGACAGTGTTGTGATGGTGGGAGGACGCCATGATAGTGTTGTGGATGGGAGGACGCATGACAGTGTTGTGATGGTGGAGGACGCCATGACAGCGTTTGGTGGGAGGACATGACAGTGTTGTGATGGAGGGAGGACGCCATGACAGTGTTGTGACGGTGGGAGGACGCATGACAGTGTTGTGATTGGAAAGGACGCCATGGCAGTGTTGTGATGGAGGAAGGACGCCATGACAGTGTTGTGATGGTGTGTTGGACGCCATGGTGGAGGACGCCATGACAGTGTTGTGATGGAGGGAGGACGCCATGACAGTGTTGTGATGGTGGAGGACGCCATGTTGTGATTGAGAGAGTGTTGCGATAATGGGAGGACGTCATGACAGTGTTGTGATGGGGAGGACGCCTGACATGGATGGTGGGAGGACGCCATGACATGTTGTGATTGGAGGACGCCATGACAGTGATTGTGAAATGGAGGACGTCATGACAGTGTTTGTGATGGTGGAGGACGCCATGACAGTGTTGATGGTGGGGAGGACGCAGTGTTGTGATGGTGGGGAGGACGCCATGACATGGGAGACGAGTGTGATGGAGGAGGACGCCATGACAGTGTTGTGATGGTGGGAGGACGCCATGACAGTGTTGTGATTGAGAAAGGACGCCATGACAGTGTTGCGATGGTGGAGGACGCCATGACGTGTTGGATGGTGGGAAGACGCGCATGTGTTGTGATGGTGGAGGACGCCATGACGGTGTTGTGATGGTGGGAGGACGCTGTGACATGTGATGAGGAGGACGCCATGACAGTGTTGATGGTGGTGGGCGGACGCCATGACCGTGTTGTGATGGTGGAGGACGCATGACGTGTGATGGTGGAGGACGCCGCGACAGTGTTGTGATGGTGGGAGGACGCCATGACAGTGTTGTGATGGTGGGAGGACGCCCATGCCAGATGGTGGAGGACGCCATGACAATGTTGTGATGGTGGGAAGACGATGACAGTGTTGTGATGTGGAGGACGCCATGACAGTGTTGTGATGGAGGAGGACGCCATGACAGTGTTGTGATGGTGGGAGGACGCCATGACAGTGTTGTGATGGTGGGAGTATGTCATGACAGTGTTGTTATGGTGGGAAGACGCCATGAGAGAGTTATGATGGAGGAAGGAAGCCATGACAGTGTTGTGATGGAGGGAGTACGCCATGACAGTGTTGTGATGGTGGGAAGAAGCCATGACAGAGTTGTGATGGAGGAAGGGCGCCATAACAGTGTTGTGATGGAGGGCGGACGCCATGACAGTGTTGTGATGGAGGGAGGACGCCATGACAGTGTTGTGATGGTGGGAGGACGCCATGACAGTGTTGTGATGGTGGGAGGACGCCTGACAGTGTTGTGATGGTGGGAGGACGCCATGACAGTGTTGTGATGGTGGGGTATGTCGCTGACAGTGTTGTTATGGTGGGGAAGACAGCCATGACAGAGTTAAGCAATACGTGGCCTAG